>NC_142931.1:137335572-137358072 GCF_046866305.1 Octopus bimaculoides | reverse complement strand
GTATTCGATCTGGAAATAGAGAAAATCAAACGCAATGGATCAAACATTATTTTTATCCCTCACGTCAGTTCGTGCTTTTGTGCTGTTCATAGTCGTAGGTGGATAACTACATATTCGCAACGTTTCTATACGTTGTCATCTTCTATTGAACATATTATGTATCTTGTTTATACATCGTATTTTCCTCGATGCCCTATGCCATGTATCCTGAACTTTTCAACACTATCCTCACGTTATTAGCAAATTTTCATTTCCTCTGCATTCGTGATCTCCGATTTATTGAGTCAAGTATCTAGATTTGATTCTCTCTCGCTCTTGTGTTTGTGTCTGCTGAGTGTTAACTATTTGGATACGATATGTTTGCACTTCAATTTTAGATATCAGGAGATAAGCTACAGTGGTCTCAACGTTTTGCTGAAGATGACTTCAGACAATTCAAACGGTGTATTATCATCTGATAACACGATTGCAAATATAAGGAACTCCACATCATTAAATAACGAAAGACCCTTCCGTTAAAGACGATATATGTTAGTGCTCAGCTTTAGGCCGAATAAGCTGCACAAATTACTTGCTTATAGTGATCAAATGTATGTGTTGTAAATTATTTCACTCCCTACATCAAATCGACGCTACCTGACCAGGTGAACGGTGTACCTCGCGTCAGGTGTCAAAGTGATGGCAAGAGCAACATGAGATGTAGTGTTTTGCGCAAGATCACAATGTACCATTGGAAATCCCGATCGTGTGTGCAGTATCCGTACCACCAGGTCAGGTGTCCTCAATAATAATAACAACAATCAAAATGGTTTCAAATTTGTGGGGAGGGAATGAGTCGATTACATCGATCCGAGTGCTCGACTGGTATTTATTTTATTGACCCCGAAAGGATGAAAAGCAAAGTTGACGTCGGAGGAATTTTAGCTTAGGGCGTAACGACGGGCGAATTACGGCTAAACACTTCCTCCAGCGCGCTAACGATTCTAACAGCGCGCTGCCTTATATAATGATAATAATATTATTATTATTAATAATAATAATAATAATAATAGTAGTAGTAGTAGTAGTAGTAGTAGTAGTAGTAGTAGTAGTAGTAGAGGCAAAATCAAATGTATTGACGGGCTAACGATAACGTCGGGGGAGGTTATGAAACAGATAGAAGAGACGAGCTATAAGAACTTGGGGATTTTAGAAATGGATAAATTGATGGCGAAAGAAATGACAGAAAAATTTAAGGTGGAGTACTTGTGCAGACTGAAACTGATCCTGCAGTCGAAATTAAATGGACGGAATAAGATCGATGCTATCAACACCTGGGAGGTTTCACTCCTTAGATATGGAATAGGAGTAATCGCATGCACAGCAGACGAACTAAACAGCTTAGACAGAAAGACAAGGAAGTTGCTAACTAGATATGGGTCACTCCACCCAAAAAGTGACAAAGACAGACAGTATGTACCAAGAAAAAGAGGAGGGAAGAGGACTTATTGGATGCGAACACAGCATTAGAGCAGAAGAAAACAACATAGCATTGTATGTAAAAAACAAGAGACGCCACGACAGGCCCGTTCATAGGAAAACTTTCAACACGTATGGTCTTGAGAGAGCACAAAAATAGCACGACAACAAATCTGAAGGCATCGTCTAAAATAGAAATGTAAAGCTGCTATGGGATTTTATGATTCAGTTCGACCATGAGATAGGGAATATTACGTAAAGTTCTTTCTGCCTGAGGCCCTTGTTGTGACTTGAGAGAAAGTACAGGCACCCGGTAGACACAATATCATCAATCATCACCATCACGATATTGGATACTGTACGACGTCTTCAATAATAATTATTATTGTATCATTTCTACTATAGGCACAAGGCCAGGAATTTGGAGGTAGAATGCAGGATAGTTTAAGGACATAAGGATCTAACATTTCGATGAGAACCAAATACAAGTGTAATGGAATGAAAAACTGTTGAGTGTGTCATACCGAAGCTTGCATTGCTAGTTTTCAAGGTTTTAAATATAACCGGGATGAGATACATTAGTGTACAAAAGTGTCACGGAAAAATTTAGCAAAACGGATAATTGGTGTTACGCGCATGCATATAATAAGCAGTGAGTACTTAAAAATGATGCACAAGTTTTCATGTCAACTGTGGGAATAGAATAAGCAATAATAAATACAAAAAAAAAACTGTATACAATATAAACCAAATAAGAAAAAATTGGAAATTCGATGCTAGACATAACGTTTGAAAAACAAAATTAAAAATAAGCAATAAAGATATTGCAAGAAATAACAGTCGAATGTCCGATTTTTTTTTCTTCTTGCTATAATGTGTCTACCTAACAATGAAAAAGAATCATATTAGTGCAAAGTGATTGCATATAAATGATTTATAGAACGTTCAAAGTGAAGGATTTTCTTTCATTTTTTTTTTTCGCTCGTGATTTCGTTCAAATTTTCTTTTCCATTTTTGTTGTGACCGCGTGTTGGTGTCCGACAAATTTTCTGCATGAAGAATGTCGGTCGGCATATCATTAGGATGTTGAATGTTACACAGCGTTGGATGTCAAAAGGTTCATGCTGTGTATTTGTAAAGATGATTTATAGTTCTCCAAGATAGGAGTCGCCAAATAAAAGAAAAAATATGAAAAAGATGGAGGTACAGAAATGTTGAACAAGGAAACGGTAAAGAAATATAATGGCGGTAAAGATACGGGAGAATTGGCGCTGTATAGAATGTATACATCGTTTCAGTAACGTTTGACACGGTGAAATATCGGGAACAAATTTTCAATAGAATGAGACAGTGAAATTTAGATATCAAAACAAATACTTTTATGCGTCTATTAAAGCGATAAAATTATTTAGGCACATAGAAACATAAAACGAATGTATATACGTTATTAAATTCTGTTTTATCAGAACTTAAGTCTTTCTCCTCTGCATGTGTACATATGTGTATATAATATTATATCATATATATGTATATATATATATATATATATATATATATATATATATATATATATATATATATATATATATATATATATATATATGTGTGTGTGTGTGTGTGTGTGTGTGTATATATATATATTTATTTATTTATTTATATATATGTATGTGTGTGTGCGTGTATATATATATATATATATGTGTGTGTGTGTGTGTGTGTGTGTGTGTGTGTGTATGTGTGTGTAATATAATATTATATTATATTGTACCATACACTACGAATTTCTGCAGCAACGAAGATGTGGTACACCTTTCAATACTTACACATTGATGTTTAAGGATACTTAAACTTCCCACACCTATTATTGAATTATTGATAACGTTTCACTACCGAGTCTACACGAATCACTGTTGTTTATCTAATAGTAACTTACTACGAAGAGAGATATACACTCTCAATACATACCAGCAATAATAGAAAGAAAGTGAGATATCTAAAACTAAATATAACGCTATTTACTGACCACTAGAACCTGACAGTCAGTGGAAAGGAAGTAATTTGACAGATAGCCTTTGTAGAGAATACGCCACCCCAGAAATGTTGTCGAGATGAACGTATGCTCTTTATACAAACACTTCAAGTGACGGCTCTGTGAGAACTGTACATAGCTTTAGACTTTAAGTGTTTCTATCTACATATTAATATTCAACTAATGAAAGAACGTTTCTAGCTTTATAATAGTGAATATTAGAGAAATCTCGCGAATGGTCTGTAGCGAAAATGTTAAGATTAGCGTAGCAGCTTTCTTTTGGGAATTTACCCTACGTTAATATTTAGTGCCTTCTTATAATCCGGAAAGCAAATGATCTAGTACAGGTTATTAGAGAAGAGTACCAGAATATTGGTGACGTACCTGCAATGTGAAATGTTTGAATATATGCAATTGTAGGCATGAGGAAGATATAATGTTTCACCGGAGCACCATCGAGGAATCGTTAAAATGTATATGGTAGTTTGTGGTAATATCCTCCTTGAGTAAGCTGTGCAGGTGGTTAAGCCTGCAGAAATCCAATAAACAGAAAATACAATCCATATATGTAGATTAGCAGTATTTATCTGTACTAGCAATTTCATATTATAAATTTTCCATAGCTGTCAAAAGACTCATGTGGCAGGATGATGCTGTTTGGAGGTGAGAGGTTGTGTATATCTATTGGAATAGGTGAGAAAATAACGTACTTTTACTTCATATGTATTTCCAAGGAAATAAAATATTATTAAAAACATAGATAAATGGTTTCAATAATTACCATAAGAATTGAAAAACCACAAAGACTTTCATTTGTCGTCGACACACATTTGACGGGTACATTGCTAAATTGTATGGAAAAATATAAAGATGAAGTAAAGGCTCCTCATTATTGCAGACCCGGGGAACAGTGGTGTTTGGCGGGAGTGGGGTTAGTGGGATATGTAAAGAGTAAGAAACAAATGATAAAAGAAGAGTTGGTATATAATCGGATAAGATTCAGAAAAGGTGGGATAAATCTATTTAGATTTGAAGAGCAGATGTCTTTAGAATGACAAAGAGAAATATCACGTCAATAAAGTGCGTTTGTTTCCGACTACTTCGTAATTAACTGAATGCGCTTATTTTCGTTGAAGTCTGAGATGTGTAAGAAACAGCTGTATAGCTACAGTTATCGGAGCAGAATTCTTTCAACTTACATTCTTAATAAAATATATTCTTGTATGGTTCAATCGACATGAATCGAATTAACTGGCTCTCTATCATCTATTGTTTCGTAATTTATCACCAACCGATTGTTAAATATTTGGCCACGGCACTGTTTCACTTCACTTAACATCGAGTAGGTATTGGAGACAAACCAACAAGTAAATCTCAATATAGTAGTTTGTCAAGTGAAAATGGCTCCTAAATTTCACTCAGTTTTCGCTGTACTGCCTACTGATAGGGTAAATATACCAGAAAAAAATGTTGTCGTAAATACTAGATTAAACACATTTTGGTATGATTCAGGTTGGTCACAGACGGCAACAGGTATGTAATCGTATGAAAGCAAATGCAAATGTAATTCGTAGAAGGTAATTATCACCAAACCCACATAAAATCCCACAAGTGGTATTTCTAAGCTAAGTATATTATGAATTTCACCAATTCCATATGTTTCATTTATACGTAATATTTTTAGTAAAAATGTTGTAGTACCAATTAATAAAAGATAATGTAAACTGATAGGAACAGTGCAAAATATAGTGGCCAGAAGGCGGTGAGTTGGCAGAAACGTTAGCACACCGGGCGAAATGCTTAGCGGTATTTCGTCTGTCTTTATGTTCTGAGTTCAAATTACGCTGAGGTCGACTTTGGCTTTCATCGTCTCGGCGTCGATAAATTAATTAACAGTTGCGTACTGGGGTCGATCAAATCGACTGGCTCCCTGCCCCAAAATTGCCGGCCTTGTGCCTAGAGTAGAAAGGATGATAGCAATTACGAAGGCGGCGAGCTGGCAGAAACGTTAGCGGTATTTCGTCTGCCGCTACGTTCTGAGTTCAAATTCTGCCGAGGTCGACTTTGCCTTTCATCCATTCAGGGTCAATTAAAAAAGTACCAGTTACGCACTGGAGTCGATGTAATCGAATTAATCCGTTTGTCTGTCCTTGTTTGTCCCTTCTGTGTGTAGCCCTTGTGGGCAATAAAGAAATAAGAAACGTTAGCACGCCGGCAGAAACGTTAGCACGCCGGCAGAAACGTTAGCACGCCCTCTCACCCGAAAATTTCGAGCCTTGTGCCTAGAGTAGGAAAAGAATATATAGTGATCAGATAGTATTATGTTTAAACGTGGCTGGTTAGTCCACATTACTCCGGTTTCTTGGTTTCTATGGTGTATATAATAATCCCTGGAAGGGACGTTGGTCTGTAGCAGGATTACTCACTTTTATCAGCTGAGTGGACTGGAGTAACGTGAAATGAGACGAACACAACGCATCGCTTCGTCCAGGAATCGAAACCACGATCTTATGATCATGACTTCAACACCTCAAATGCAAAGCCATGCGCCTCAACATATGCTTATACATATATACGTACTTGTGCGTGTGTGCTCTATTCATTTACATATGTGTGTGCGTGTGTGTATGTGTGTGTGTGTGTGCGTGTGTGTGTGTGTGTGATTATGCGTTTTTTACCTGTGTGTGCGTGTGTGTGTGATTGTGCGTTTTTATCTCTGTGTGCATGCTGGTCTTTGTTTTTAAACACGATTCATTACAGAATATCACCCGTAAGAGAACTAGATCGGTCCGGGTCGGCTGAGTAAAGTACACACTTTGTTTTCATTTGAACCTTTATCTTGTCAGTTACTGACAGCAGCAAGCATTTCAAGGCACATTTTATAACATAAAATTCAATAGATAACACCCCAATACGACTGTTGAACCCTCGTCTTTTTATTAATAATGATTACGTAAATACATAATCAGTTTTGCTTTGTTTACGTGGAAAGAGAAATAATAATATAATTACCGCAAAAGGCTACACGAATATATTTAGTTAGACATTATATGTAATCAAGAAATAAGCGTCTCTGTCCTTCATGCTGAACACAATGAGAATTATATAACAGGCATAAGTTCGTTATCTGTAACAATAATGGCGGACATAACATAATGATTGCTAATATTCTGATAGCACATATGTTACATAAATGTAGCTAGTTGTGTCCTCTTACGATAGACGCAACTCTTCTTTATCAACATCTCTGTTGTTTAAAATAAATATCATTCCAAATAAATGGTACATGGCAAAAATCAGGGCGAACATTGAGATGCGAAAAAGGGCTTCGTAAATAATATGAAAGTAGATTAATTTGCTGTAATATTTGATGTTAGCAAATATTTGTGTGCACAGTTCAACACTGAGCAGAAACTTGAAGATGAATTATTGTTCGAATTACAGAAGTATGATATTGACAAACCACCAGAGCACACGAAATAATTCCTTGCTGTCTTTATGTACATATTTTGCGGTACTAAGTTCAAATTATTTTGCGTTGACACAAATTAGCAGTAGCAATATATATATATATATATATATATATATATATATATATATATATATATATATATATATATATATATATATGCAGAGACAGAGAGAGAGAGAGAGAGAGAGAGAGAGAGAGATCGTCGGTACGAAAAGGTACGAAATTACATATACTATAATAGTGATGGACAATAAGTGCCTAAATTCTAGGCGTCCTGATCCGTTCTGAAGTTCTGCAAGTAGCACATGGAGAGTATCAGGCGAGCTCAGCATTGCATGAATATATGACATTAAGAGGCAACAATGACCGGCATTGGTTAACAGGAAGCAAACTCTTTCGTAGAGCACAAGACCTCACACGTCTTGATCAATTCAAAGTAACCTCAAGAAACTATAAGGAGTCGCATTTATGTCACATCTAGCACATAGTACCGATCATACTCGTTTGCATAATTATTTGCTCCGGTCCATGGACCTCTTCTTACGCTCGTAATACTCCATCAACAGAGAGAAGGTGGAAACTTCAGTAAGAGAATTCTTTACCTCGGAGGACAGGAAGTTGTGTCTACGGGAAAACATGGAACGGGGAAGGAGGTAGGTTCACACAGTCCTTCAAGATGGCCTCTGCAATGAAGGCCAGGCTGGTTTTGTTTCAACTTATCGAATGAAGCAAATAAGAACCAAAATAAAACACTCTTGACTCAACACACACACACACACTATATATATATATATATATATATATATATATATATATATATATATATATATATGCATATAAATACATACATACATTCATGAACTTATACACTAAAGCGAACACAAACACATACACACACATGCACCCATAATTATATATATATGTATCTATCTATCTATCTATCTCTCTCTCTCTCTCTCTCTCTCTATATATATATATATATATATATATATATATATATATATATATATAAACATAAATACATACATAGATACATATATATATATATATATATATATATATATATATATATATATGTATGTGTGTGTGTGTGTATGTGTGTGTGTGTCTGCATCTGTGTCTGTGTCTGCGTGTATGTGACTTTGTGCCTGAGTCCCTGAACGTGTGAGTGGGCATGTGTATGTAGGACAGAGGACTCTCTGTATATAAATGTGTGTGAGTGTATGTCTGAGCGTGTGTCATTTTTTTCGGCGTCCGTTCAACTATATCAATTTCATCATCTTTCACTTGCCTCTACCATTGCGTTTCAATTTCAATTTGTTACTCCCTACTAAATCTTTTTGTTTTGGCCTCTACATCAACTGACTCGAACCTCTACTAAAACTCAAGCCATTTTCACCTTAGAAGTATAACTTACTGTACATTTTGAAGCGTATACATATATAATGCGATAAAGTGAGAGTGAAACAGAGGGAGAGAGAAAGAAATTTATACAATGTACAAATAAAGCATCATAGGTCATATGTATAAAATATACGAACAAATATACATGTAAATCGAGGGAGACGAAGACTGAAGATAATCAGACGATCAACATTCATGTGTAAATATATAAATATTTATGTATTATCAGAACACACTCACCCAGAGGACTTAGAAGACTAAGGGGAGAAACTGTGGCATTTCAGGTCCGTCAGGTATTAAGGTTGGAACATACGGTTCCCAAAATGTCAAGAATATGCATCCGTTGAAGAATTCATATAAACATTAGAAAAATCAACCAAAATGAATGCGCAACGGCGCACGCTTGTCTGTGTGTGAGTATATATACATACATACATACACACACATACACACACACACACACACACACACACACACACACATATATATATATATATATATATATATATATATATATATATATATATATATATATATATATATATATACACTAATCAATGATGGCGAGATAGCTGGCTAGATACATAAACCGACAGATAGTTAGATAAAGCGATAATGGATAAATATATACATAGATAAATATTAGAGAAAATATTTCAAATGCGTGGATTGGTAAATTTCTAATTTACAGTGAATCTGGTTAATGTTATTTGGATTTTCTATCAGATAAACGTAGTTAAATATCACAAATATATTAAACACATTAAAACCAGTCAACTTGAAATAGCTTGTGAAAGGTATACTGCATCGATGATATTTATTTTACAAGTTAGATTTCATGAAACACTAATGTAAATTTCGCTTATATGTGAAAACACAAACACACACACTTAAACACAGACAAACACACACACACACACATACACAGACACACACACACACACATACACACACACACACACACACACACACACACACACACATATATATATATATATTCACACACACATATATATATATATATACATATTTACATACATATATATTTATACAGATATGCATATATACATGTATATAGACACACATGTGTACGTACACTCATAAATGCGTAAATACATTTATGTGGGCATGTATATATGTATATATACGTGTGTGTACGTACATGTATATATATATATATATATATATATATATATATATATATATATATATATATGCGCATATATATATATATAGACACACACACATATATATATGTACATATATATATATATATATATATATATATATATATATATATATATATATATATATATATATATATATATATATATGTGTGTGTGTGTGTATATATATAGCTTATGAGAAGAGATACGCAGAGAAAATTCGTATGAATATACTTGTATGCGTGTGAGTGTGTGTGGATTGTGCCTATATAAGCGCCTGTGAGTGCGCTTTTGTGCGTGAGCAAAATTTTCGTACGTACGTGTGTGCGTGTAGATGTGTGTGTATGTGTGTTTCGTGTATTTGTAGCAAGATGTGTGCAGTAACGCGCGTGAAGATGCTGGTTAGTGTATGCCTGATAGTATTTATGCGAGAGCACATTTCAAACATCTTTCAAACGCTAGATATTTCCTGTTCAATGCTTTAATCTCAACTAAATGTACATATTAAACACGTTAGGTTCTGCATTTATTGACTTACACTCACATACATATAATATATACATGTGGCCATAAACGTATTGGAATGTTTTCTGGAAGGATGTTTTTATATCATGAAGAATCACTTATATTCGCGGCCTTGTGTGTACTTCAATCAAGGGAGATAGTGCATATAGCTCGAAGGAAGTTGGACTGAATGCGAATCTCAGAGTATAAAGTCATGTAAGATACCTCATAATACATGTTGCAAGTATAATGTTGAGACAGTAATACTGTAAACACACACGTATTAATGTACATATATACAAATAATTCAACGCACCTTCGTACCCATTTCTACTAATGTGATACATGTAGGGTCACTCTCGTTTTTTTTCCGAATAAACGGATTACAGAGAAGCGGGTTCGATTCTTATTTGATTTTTGTATCTTATTTATTTCAGACGGTAGATAAATGCTGGTGAAAGGAGGGATGTGGTCCTGTGTAGTATGCGATTTCTCTTTGTTACAGAAATTCAGTGGTTTGCAACCGTGGTCCGTATGTTCCCTCATGGTCTATATAAGATTTTTGAATGTTCACGGAATAAAAGAGTACATTGGGGATCCACGATGATATTTTAAGTGTCCCTGGAAAAAATGTCCTTTAAATACATGTTTTGGTATGTATTGCAGGAAACAGGTTTCTTTCTCTAACATTTTACATATTTCAATCTTTACAAATGAACGTGTGAAAAACGAAATAGGGATTTTGAAAGAAATTTGTATTAAACTAATTTTTAACCATCGAATGACTATGGGGTTCCAGCAGAATAAAATAATAATTAATGGGGTTCATAGATGGGAATCGATCGAGAACACCTGCACTAAATGATGACCCTTTATAATTTTTTGAAGTCTATTTCTTCAGCATTATTATTATAATCTGCGAGCTGGCAGAAATATTAGCACGCTGAACGAAATGTTTCGCGGTATTTCGCCCGTCACTACGTTCTGAGATCAAATTCCGCCAAGGTCGACTTTACTTTTATTCATTGTGGGTCGATAAATTAAGTACCAGTTGAGTACTAGGGTCGACGTAATTTTGGCCGGCGTGCTAACGATTCTACACACTCGCAGCCTTACATAAATGTATGTGTGTATATATATATATATATATATATATATATATATGTGTGTGTGTGTGTATTTATGTATGTATATATATATATATATATGTATACATGCGTGTATGTATGTATGCATATATGTATGCGTGTGTACATATGTATATGATATATATATATATATATATATGTGTGTGTGTGTGTGTGTGTGTGTGTGTGTGTGTGTTTGTGCGTATGTTTGTGTGTCTGTGAGTGTCCTCCCACCATCGCATCACAACCGATGGTGGTGTGTTTACGTCCCGCTAACTTAGCGGTTCAACAAAAATTGGCCTATAGAATAACTAATCCTGGGGGTCGATTATATGTATTACTAGTATATATTTGTGTAGCACATAGTGTTTGCATGTGTATATATTTTTATAATACTCCATATGTTATGGAATAAATAGACATAATAGAATGTTTACCGGCTGATATATGTCATCTTTCTATCCCCTCCACTTTCTTTTTACCGCATATATATATATATATATATATATATATATATATATATATATATATATATATATATATATATATATATATATATATATATTCAATGAAAGTGGTCACATTGATCGTGGTCATTAGATCTATAGCTTGCAGCTTATAATTGGCAAATGAGGCACTCCGAATTCACTGTATACATCAGTTAATTAGTAAATTGATTATCAATGTTCCTAACTTCCGTAACGGCGTCTTGTGAGACTTCCCCATAAAGACTGATAATATTATTGAAGTGAGAAGTCTTGATACAATTATGGATGACAAAATAAAATGAACAGGGTAAAATTATGGATTTTATAATTCCCTATAGTTGAGCCGATACCTGAGGAATTCAAATAATTGTGAAAAATAACGACCTGGCCAGGAAAAAGAAGAGGCTGTGGCAGACTAAAACAGCAAATATTCTTGTGGTACCTGGTGCACTTGGCACAAATCCAAATTCTTAACAAAAGGACTGAAAGATATTGAGTTTAAAATTTTGGTAGAAGGTCACCTTTTTAGAAGGTGGGATGAAGTCGGTTCCATCAACCCCAATGCTCAAATGGTACTTCTTTTGTCGATCCTGAAAAGGCATATTCGGATTTGACGTAACTTGAACTCAGAAAATAAAGACGGACGAAATGCCGCTAAACACTTTACCCGGGATATTAACAGTTTTGCCAACTCCCCGCCTTAAAAGACGGAAAGGTATTGAAGTTGAGACTCTCATCGTCGAACTGCAGAAAAACAAAAAGGAAATAACTTCCGATACTATACAGGAATCCTGAGAATAACTCTTGAGATTTGAGGGCCCTTCAAAATAATATTCCCGCTAATCTAATTAGTATGCGCTCGTTTGTATTATTATTATTATTATTATTATTATTATTATTATTATTATTATTATTATTATAATGATAATAATAATAATAATAATATTAATAATAATAATAATAATAATAATAATGATAATAATAATAAATCGTGTTAACTGGAAAGACTCATGTACAGAGAAGAGCATTATCGCTGTGAAAACAACATCCGTTCATGAATTTATTTATTTATTATTTTTTTTTAAATACATATTCTACTTGTGAATTTGCGTGTGTAAACTGGGAATGCATACAATGAGCTTCTCTGCCCTAGGTGTACGGACAACACTCAGCGAGAAATAGAAGAAAAATTGAATAAAGAAGAAAAAAAACATAATAATAATAATAATAATAATAATAATAATAATAATAATAATAATAATATTAATAATAATAATATTGCCGACGATGATAATAATATTAATATTGCCGATTATGATAATAATACTAATAACATTAATAATAATTATAATAAAAACGAGAAGAATATTTTTATGTCAAAGATAAGAACCAACTGTGAAATATAAAAACACGCATTATTGATAAAAATATAAAAATCATTGACCATACAAAATACAAAAATATCCGAAGACACAGAAAGGCATGAAAAATGAAAGAAGATAGATATAAAGAAAGTTCTCAACGTTTCAGTAGAATGAAAATTCAAAAGATCTTCATTGAATGTAGGGAAATATAATCAATCTAAAGACAGTATCAGTAGTAAGATATAGAGCAGAAATATGATATAGAGCAGAAATTATTGAATGGAAGAAAGAAGAACTTGCGGTTAAAGTGAGGCACAAGCGATCGTGAGATCACAGTTTCAATTTCTGGACAAGTTTATGGGTTGTGTTCATGAAAAAAACACTTCGTCTCATACATGTATGTATGTATGTGTGCATGTATGCATGTATGTATGTATGCATGTATGTGTGCATGTATGTATGTATGTATGTATAAGGTATGTTTCTTTTATTCTTTTACTTGTTTCAGGCAGCTGATTGCGGCCATGCTGGAGCAGCACTTTGAAGGGGTTTTTAGTTGAGCAAATCGACATCAGGTCTTATTTCTTTAAGCATAGAATCTATGATATAGTTCTTTTTTGCCGAACTGCTAAGTTACGGGGACGTAAACACACTAACACTGGTTGTCAAGCGGAGATGGTGGCGCAGAGCAAACGCAGACACAAAAACACACGCATATAGACATATACGACGGGCTTCTTTCAGTTTCCGTCTGCCATATCTACTTACAAGTCTTTGATCAGCCCGAAGCTCTAGGAGAAGAATCCAGATGAAGTTGGCACGCAGTGGGACTTATCCCAGTACTATGTGGTTTGGAAGCAAGCTTCTTACCACACAGCTACTCCTGTGCCTATACATATAAACATGCAGATTTACACGCATACATACATACATACATCAAGTGAGAGTGAAATCTGTGAGAAATAAATGTATTCTCATTTTCCTAAGCGTAGCCTTCTAGCGTTTTATTACGTCATTATATTTGTTAAGGAAATACTCCGTATAGTTTCCTTTAAATTCTTTTCTCATACTCATAGTAAATACGTCAACCATTTATTTTGTGGAGATATTTATTTGTTTATTTCAGTTCGGCTCTTTGATTCCGTCTGTTAGATCTCTCTAATTGTAGACATCTATATCGCATTTACGTTCATATATATATATATATATATATATATATATATATATATATATATATATATATATATATATATATATATATATATATATATATATATATATATATATATATACATATATATATATATATATATATATATATATAGACATACATGTACATAAACCTGTTCAAGTAGAATTGAAAATACGTAATTTTAACGATTATAGAAATGCCGCAACAGCAAACTACTGCTGTGAACTTAGATTCTATCCCCTTTTCAATAGTTGAACTTTAGTTAACATAAAGGGTGAAATATCTCACACTCAATACTGAACCTCCTTCCGTGTACAAAATAGGATATATAAAATAATCAATTTAGGTCGATAACCTACAATAGTTCAGCCGCTTTTACTGATAAAATCATGGCACGGAATTCCCAGACAATAATATAAACTGCATATAACTTGACAATAGAGTTTTGTTCCTTTACTTTTAGATACATAGGGCGATTTCAAATACAATCTATTCAAATACCGTTGGTGCATTGTATGCAAGAAGTGACGCATCACTTTTATACGTAGATACTTTGTTCCATAACACATTATTTCAAAGGACCAATTTTATTATGCAGTCATATCAATTTAAGATATGTTAGATGTTATGTTGAATGACTACTCGAGTGCTAACTGAGTGGAAAAATGAGTTGTGGTGATAAAGATGAAGCAATAAAATAGATGTGTAGTATACGAATATTAAATATTGTACGAATGACGAGGAGAAATTTTGAGGTGACGGACATGCTATCGAGTGTTTTTTTTTTGTAAGTAATTCTCTGGACAAACAGTTGTTGCGTTCTTGTAATGAAAGTTTTACTAATCTTTCTTTTTTTTTTTCATTTAACTAGATAATAGATTGTGTTGTTGTGAACGATGTTCGAGGGTGGGTTTTCAGTCTGATAAGATTCAGAGATGTTAGATGGCTTATATTTCTGAGTTTAATTCCCGTCTGCCTCATGCACTCCTTTATGTAAGTAGACGAATATAATGGAAAAGCTTCGGGGTAATGGGAAATAAAATTTTCTGTACATTTAATTAACGGTGAGATTTTACTTTCCAATGCCTCCAGTTTTCCTTGATCTCTAGATCGTACGTAGGATGAAGAAATAGAGAAAAAGAGATTTGAAATCAACGCGATATAACCACAGGTTATCCTATGTCCATGCCTCTTCAATATAACACATTGAAGGTATCAGAAAATTGATTTGATGCTCTTATTCTCTTAAATATATTACAGGTCCTATTAAATCGTAATCCTGTAAGGCTTTCCTCCCTCTGCCGCTTTCCAACAAAACATATTTAATGACTCGATAAATCAGGCGTACATTAGAGTTGCTATCCTGCAGACGCAAATTTAATTATCTCCCTTCTCCGCGCGTGTGGAATATAAATACAAACATGCATACATACATACATACATACATGCATACATACATACATACACATACATACGCATATACATGTGTGTGTGTGTGTGTGTGTGTATGTGGTGGGTGTGTAAATTCAGAAACTCCTATGGTTTCATAAATGTCAAATGAGATTCAACATTAAGATTCAAATAAGATGTCAATATTACGTCGTATTGGAGACAGATTCAATGTCAAGGATTCGTGTGATCATACTTCCTGCACTAGGCTAACATTGCGTAATAAATACCTTCATATGCGTAATTTCAAAATACAGAAACTGTTCCCCGGTTCATATCCTATCGGGTTCAGTGAAATTTGGTCAAATTTATATAGCAGTGGTATGGTCCACAGTAGTAGATTGCCACAGCGCTCTATGTAGGCGTATGTATCGAGAATTAGGATTCAATGTAGTCTGAATTAACTTTGCTGATAAACTGCCTCAGGAGGAATGAGAACAAATCTAGCTAGTATAAACATTTACTCAGGTGTTCTAGAAATGTAAAGTTTAATGTGGATTGGGAGATTCCAAAAAGTCTTCCTTTTTAAATGTTTTCCTTTCATTAATATTTTCAGGCTTTATATCGTAAAACACTGCCTTACTAAAAATCCAGTGGAATTAGCTTCCTTGGATATTCCAATACGTGACGCAGGGAAATGTTTTCCTCCTACTTGAGTATATCCGGACTATTAAAGCAATGGGAAAGAACTAGTGTTTTATAACATTCAGTAATCGTGTGTGGGGTTCAGCAAGTTTTCTAATCGGACGAGCAATGTTTGGTTGGGTCAATCTGTTTTAAGCTTAAATTTTCTTATTTATCTTTCATTTCTTGATTCTGGGACATATTTTATCGGCTAAACATTGCAGAACCCCGGAGTTATGGGGACATAAACAAACCACCATCGGTTGTGAAGCGGTTGTAGGCAATACAAGCCGCTATATTTAACACTTGCAGAATTCCATCACTTCTCTAAGATGAAAATGCAGCTCAAAGGCACCATTTAACACTGTTGTTGAGATCAACAGCGAATCGCAGAAAGTCCTCGACTTCCTCATGAAAAACCACTTCCAGGCCACATTCCAGTAGTTGCAGGAACGCTGGGATCGACGTATTGCTACGCAAGGTGACTATTTCGAAATAAATGATGTTAAATCTTAAGTAAATAAGTTATTTTCTCTTCAACATAAGTAGTCCCAGAACTTTTTGAATCTACCTCGTATGAGGCTTTTGGAAAAATACGGATAAAAAGAGCTTTATATTATATTTACTATGATCGTTTCAGCATTATGGTCGTTTGGTGTCCTGTAACACAAGTTTCAGTTGCATTTGGGTTTGCAACCACAACGGAACTTCTGGGAATATTTTATGCTTATATAAATATTCTATTTTGTATTGGGTGTTAAAGTGTTTGGCTGTGTTATTTGGTTGCGGTGTATTTAAACGAGTGTATGTGTGCGTGTGTATATGCTTGTGTGTGTGTGTATTGGTGGCCTTGTATCTCCATTAATGAAGCAAATGTGTAGTGAATTGGAAATAAATTCTAAATGACTTTAATGAAAAAGCGATTTGAAATGAGTTCCTAGTAACGGTCTAAGGGTACGGTCACCGTGATTGTGAATGTGAGTGTGTATGTGTGTGTCTGATTCGCCTATGGAATAGTAAATTGGAAACTGGAAAAGAAAAATGAAAAATGGAAGATTAATTGTTAAAAGCAATAATAACAAAAAAAAACAAGAGCGATTACGTTTGTTACTGAGGTCGAACGTGTGGCATTTGGCTGAAGAATTTAAGGTGAAGCTCTGGAGGGTTTGCATGTATGATGGCATGTTTATTAATTTCAATGACTGTTTGTGTGCATGTGTGTGAGGAATGTTAATTTAGCGCAATGGAATTTTAAAGGATTTTGAGAAAAAAGATACAAGAAAATGAGAATGTATTTGGTAATGTGGTGACGACTGTCTATAGAAGTTAAAATAAGGCTTGAAGTTGTGCTGAATGTTTCGACTGGCAGATAGAGCTTTTCTAATTGTGTTTTATGTATTCCTGTATATCGATGTTTAATTCTATGTTCGGTTATAACAAAAATAGATTTAAATTACTCTGATGTGTTCTTCTATAATTTGGTAGAGTACAAATTTATTATTAATAGAATTATTAATAGTTCAAAGTCTCTCTAAAGGAGACTACGGCAGCGGTACTGGATATTAATAGTTATCGCCAAGGTAACATGGCAATCCAAAAACAAAAAAAATATTATTCTTTTACAAGAATGTCGTTGACAGTGATTTACGCTATCGATTAGCCATCTAATCCATCGTCAGGCTGCAGTCTGACAATGGAGCACTTGGCCGAAAACGCGAAGTCACAGTCAACAACCTTCTTATAAGAATAACACACACACACACACACACACACACACACACACACACACACATATATATATATATATATATATATATATATATATATATATATATATATATATATATATATATATATATATATATATATATATATATATATTATTTCCCTCACCCTCCGTCTCAATACTCAACCCTCCCTTCCTTTATAACAATTTCGCTTCGCGTTCTAACCCATACTGCTCCAATCATTCCTAACCAATAACAATTATTGTCAGACCCAACAACAACGACTATCCTTCACCATACTACCCATCTCATAAATTCCCACTCATATCCCGTCTCTCCACTCTCCCTTCTACTACCCTCTGTACCCTTGCCACTTAACTCCTCTCCCTCTTCCTGCTCCTACTCTCCTAACTCTTCTTCTCCTTTTCTCAGCACTCCCCGCTTACTTCTTTCTCCAACGACTTACTTCTGTTGCTCTTCCTTACCACCCATCGTACCTGCATCATGACTTAAAATTTTCGATATCTATCTCTCCATCTTGATAACAGAAGCCGGATTTACCTAATATCTATATACATCCACTACCGGTTGCATATACTAAACATTTTGCGAACGACACATGCCAATATTATTACGTATCCTCCAGGTACAGATGTCAGACCCAAAATTCCATATCTTCTCCCTTCATTTTTTGTGTCTTTCTATTCTGTGTAAATCTGTTCTGTTAATATAATTATATCGATATATTTATGTATGGATGTTCTTCGGCTGAATATTTCCAGCCTATATTTCCCTTTAATTCTAGGTGTATATCTATATTTCTCTCTAATTCTACGTATATATACATATATATATATATATATGTATGTATGTGTGTGTGTGAGTGTGTGTGTGTGTGTGTGTGTATGTGTGTGAGTGTAATTACCATATCTAGCCCAAGCGGTTTCCTTTGTTTGTCTGTACCATTATTTCACACACTTATTATCTCTCTCTCCCTCCGTCTCTCTCTCTCTCGGTTTTTCTATTGGCATATATACACACACACACACACACACACACATATATATATATATATATAAATATATATATATATATATATATATATATATATATATATATATATATATATATATATATATACATATGTATACTATTTTACTCTTTTACTTGATTCAGTAATTTGACTGCGGACATGCTGGAGCACCACCTGTATGTATGTATGTATGTATGTATGTGTGTCTGTCTGTGTGCTTATTCACACACACATATATATATATATATACAGAGGGTTTATATGTATGTAAATGTACATATATGTGTCTGTATAAATATGGGTGACAATGAATATATGCAAATATATTTGTGTTTATGCGTGCATGCATTGATTTTTCAGAAAGAAATATTCGGCTTCCAGTGAAATCTCTTATAACTATGGCGACGTCGAAAGAATTGAAATAGCTGGTAGTATCAGAATCGCATTAACTGTGCTATGATATAATATACTCACCCTAACAGCAACAAAGTTACTGTTATTTTCTTACTACAACTTTATCTTATAGATCTGACATAGTCTCTTATTTCTTCTTTTGAATTTATGCAACTTTTCATTTGCAGAATCTTGACTTACTATCCTACAGCTATCGTTGTACATGCATTGATGTTAAGGAGTTTTATAAATTTGTAGTCTTCATTTATTTTCTCAATTTTTTTCCCCTCCTATTTGCCAACTTTGTTATTGATATGAAAATATTTCACTCAGATTACAACCCTAATTATATGACATTAATTACAACAGGCAATATTGGTTTTTGCAGTTATTTGCTCCTGTTATTATTTCGTTCCGCAACGTCGTTCAGTTTCAATAATAGATTTTAGCTGTTTTGCATTGATCAGCGATATCTTTACAGAACGTATTGAAATTGGTAATGACATAATAATTAACGAGAGGAGAGTTTTGTCAACGTTGTTATTTTTGTAGAAAACATTTCATACGATTTGAATTAGATCCTATAACTTGCAATGCAGTAAGATTATTTTTGTAATGTTATATTTAGACAGTATCATTTTTGGTAATTTAAAATACACGCTTCATTTCACTTTATACTAATCACATAATTCAAAACTACAGCATTGCATATACCGAAGTAAATACATACATACATACATACATATATACATACACATATAGATATATACTTACATTCATACATAATTACTTTTGTATTTACAAATGTACATTCGTATGTATGTGTGTGCATACATACACATTTATATCCAAATATGTCTGTATACATATATGCATATATATATATATATATATATATATAGACACACATATGTATGCATTTGTATATATATATGTATATATGTATATATATATATATATATATATATATATATATATATATATATATATGTATATATATATATATATATATATATATATATATATATATATATATATATATATATATATATATATATATATATATATATATATATACAGGTATATCCCTATAAACACACACACACACACACAAATATTGAATGTGTTCTCAAAGAATGCCTAATATCTATATATACTTCAAAGATATAATTATATTTCAACGTATAACGATATTTTCTTCTAAATGGTGAGTTTAATAGAATGTTTTATTGATAAGACAAACATAATGCAATAACATTTTCTTCAAAATGCTGTTTTACATAAAATATAGCCTGACATAAATAAAAGATCTCCGCAAGCCCAAGTTACCAATCTATGATAGCCAACCTATTTACTTTTGATAATAAATATATTGTATAAATAAGAATTTGCCTCGCATGCTGGTCTAATAAATAACTGCAGTGGTTTGTCTATTCGTGATCAGTGATACGTTTCAATAATGGTTCAGCGCTATTAATCTTTTTCCAGGAAAATATTATAAATATACCTAACAGCAACTTGTCCTGTGGTAATGTAGAATGAAACCTTCCAGAATCATTGAAGATACTCCTTCAAATTCTGAAGATGTAATGTGCTGCTCTCTCTTACATCATGTCTAACTACTTAATGGACCGTCTTTATATCGAGGAGGCCAATCTTAGTGACAAAACCCATATATATTTATTATATTGAACTCCTGAACCTTCAACTGATAAGGTGACACGAGATTGATATGACGATTTGCGACTTTATTATGGCTTAAATTCATATTGAAATCAAAGAAAGTTACTTCTTTAGTTTCTGGCTTGGAAATCTTTAAAAGTGGCATTTATTATCTATTTGTTATTGTTTCTGTCAGTTGCGATCTCCAAAAGAAAACAAGAAAAGATAAAATGAAATTTCCTTCTCTTCAATCAAATCTTTTTAGATAGAAAATATGATAGTCTAATGCTTCGATGTTTGCAGCAATTTTCTCAACGGCACATCGATGTCCAGAATTGTTTATCTCTTACAACTTTACTCGTCTTTCAAAAGCATTGTGTGTTATGTGTTATAAAGCAATAAAATCTGCTATCCCATATTTTATGGACTTACAAAATGTAAGACAAATGAATGTCAAAGATGAAAAAGAATTATTATTTATTATATTATAAAGGATCAGATGGTGACTGCAGACAGTATTACTGTGCTGGCTAATGTTATTAGTAAAATGTTCTTGAAAAAGAATTTTGAAAACTGCTAGCCGATTCAGTAACCTAGTTTCGAATATTGTTTCACATACGTCATAACTTACATCGCATTTAGAAATACAAAATTAGACATATATCCCATATCTATTACTTCCTTCCTATACGCTATGTTGTAGAGAAACGGAAAAAAGAAAAAAGAAGAATTTATTTCTGTCAATACGTCGAGTCATTTATTGAGAGCTATACGTTTTAGCAAATTAAATATTATATTTTAAAACCTGCGTCTAATAGACAAATGTCAAATAGTTTTTGTATCTATCTCTACACATACATTCACACACGAGCACATACATTCACATGTACACATGTGTGTATATGTATATATATATATATATATATATATATATATATAGAGAGAGAGAGAGAGAGAGAGAGAGAGATACACATATATATGCATGCATATATTACGTATCTGTATATGTTTGCATGTATGAATGTAGGTATGTATATTTATATATTAATATATTTATGTATATGCATGTATATTTACAGCAGTTTTGAAGTTGAAACAATTTAACGAGTCACTGAGTCAATCAGGTGAATGTTCTTCAAGCTTTGAGTAATGTCTGTACAGTTAATGTTCCTCTTGAAAATGTGCAGTTGACGGCTGAAGTAAAACAATTCCAGCAAGTCGATATGCGATTTGGTGAGCACAGTGTAGTGGTTATATCCGCCCTAGGCGGTGGATCTAATAGGTGTGGTTTGTGGCGTAGGGAAAAGTAAGTCGGATGTATTTGAGTGCAGGTCGACCAGTTAGAACCACACTGCAGCAAAGATAATAGGCTAATTTAATAGCGACAGAAACAGGAGATAGTAGCTTT
>NC_142931.1:137325572-137333072 GCF_046866305.1 Octopus bimaculoides | reverse complement strand
AGTATGTCTGTATTTTTGTATTCAGTGTAAATTAACCAAATATCAGCATATTGTAACTGCCTTGCAACCGCTGCTATAATTATGAACAGTTAATTGAACGGCAGCTGTGTATTTTGTATTACCTTGGACCTGCCACCTAATTGCTTTTTTGTGAAGTGTTTCACCTGCGGTCATTCTTGCCACATATATATATATATGTATGTGTAGATGTATGTGTGCTTAATAACGTACGTTTCGAACGCACCAATACACACTCGCAGACACATACACATTCATATACAAAATGTGACGATACACACCCATACACTCTCACATACTGTTGTATACATATAGTAAGAGAGACAGAAAAAGACGTACATTCATGCACGGCAGTCGTCACATGTGTATATGTATGTGTAGATTGTGTGTCTGTGTGTTTAACGACGTACCTACCACGGAAACACACACACACACATTCAGAGAGACATACACACTCATACACCCACACACGTACATTCAAAGACACATAACACTCATATACAAAATGTGACGTCGTCGTCGAGATATAAAATGTCCTTTACTATCTCATATGTATCAAACGCGCAAACACACACTCATATAAAATTCCCTGTACTATAGTTGACTATAGAAAGATTATGTCTACGAAGTATTATATTGTGTTAATGAAAATAAAAGAAGACTACATGTTGGCAGTCATAGGGTGTAATACTATATAATAAAAGAGACACAAACAAACATACATTCACGCATGTCAGTCGTCACATATGTTTATCTGTATGTAGATGTGTGTATGTTGAATAACGTACATAACGCGGCAGCACACACACACAGACACATACATACTCATACACTCACACACAAAGACACGCATATAGAAAATGTGACGTTGTTGTCGAACGTGGAAACACCCACACTGACAGACACATGCACACTCATACACTCCCACTCATACACTGACAGACACATAGACACTCATATACAAAATGTGACGTTGTTGTCGTAGCATAAAATATCCTGTGGTATATTTGACTATAGACAGATTAGCTCTATAAAAATATAGGGATCCACTGAAAAAAATCTGAAGGGTCGTACGGGGGGGGGGGGGGGTAGTACGTATATCTATATGGGTAAAGGCCAATATTTGACCCTCCCCCCGTAGAACCTTCCACGAGTAATGAAAAACCTTTATGCAAATTTAGTACAGATTAATCCAGTGGTTTGACTTTGCGTAGAGGAAACAGACACACACTAAGAGTGATATATACATATATATATATATGTATAGTTTAGGACAATCAGTTAGTTGTCAAAATGATACTCAGACTTTCAGATACTGGGGCTAGAAGACATATAAATATAAATATTAACGCTCGTTTTTGTTTTAATAACTGATGCGAATATCTTTTAGCCCAGGCATCTGAAACTCTGAGTATTATTATGACAACTAACTGATTGTCTTATGTTATATATTTATAGATAGATACCTCTATTTACATAATATCGGTGTCTCATTCATTCTTTTGTTGTCATATTATTATTATTAATAAATTATTAATATCTATAATACATATATATAGACATACATGTATGCATGCCTGCATACATACATACATACATACATACATACATACACACATACATACACGTATACATATTTAGGCGCGTCCGTGTATGTATACTGAAAAAGAAAGAAGGGCAGGAAGTGTGATAAACTTATACAAATCTTTTCGAAAGAAAATGTGACACAAATTTCAATAGTTTAACGCCTTTGGTGACAAACGTTTTACATGACGGTTTATTTTTGCTTGATAGTTTCCTTTTCTAGACCTCGCACAAAAACTGTATATTACTCAAATTTGTGTGTATCGATTTACCAATTTGAAATACAGACATTGCTTGTGCATGAAGTATATGTGAATTTACTTTTCAGTTGAAGGCAATTTGTTATATGAACTTTATATTTGTGAGAGTAGTTCTTTTGCAAGATTTAATTGCGTTACTCTCACATTCAAATTCAAATCGTGTCCAGCTTGTATCAGTTTTCGTCAATATTTTGTAATAAAATATAATTCTCTGATATAATAAAATAAATATGCAGGTCTGCAACTCGTTAATGTACTAACCAAAAGTCTGTCTCCATAACATTTCAACATTTAATATACGACATAGTTTTTAAACATAAAATAGCATGGGCGATCTGCAAAATAGCCTGAGAATAGCTCTAAAATTGAGCCCCAAAGCACAGAGATATGCAGACACAGTACTACACGCGCACAGATACACACACCCACACACATTTACTCAGCAAATATGACATTTAAGTATCATATCTACTTTAAAGTGTTTAAACATTTATTGAGGATAGAAGAAAACAAAATGATATTTTCTGATCAATAACTAATAAATGTTGGGAAGATAATTATAAAATCACGTATCAAACTAGATTTCAAAATATATTATTACTGATATAATTCTGAAACTTTCAGGAAAAGTATTATGCATCACTTTTAATTTGATGACAATTTATTTAGATCAGCAATAGATACAATATCATTATAAGATCTCATAACAAAATCGGTTGAACACCCACATCTTATTTCTAAATACAGTCAGCTCTGATGCCATGTTGCTAACACACATCTTACCAAATTCCTGATTGAGATATGAATGCTGGCATAATAAGTTCATATTGCTCTCTCTTATCTAAATGTGTATCAGCAATATCGAATGGTTAAGAAATGTTCTAGAAGCATGAACAAAAAGTTTCTAATGTTGCCTTGGGTAAACCCAAGAGTTGTAAATGAAATTCGGCAGACAGAAATTGCATGGAAGCCGGTCACATAGATTGTACTCGGATTGCAAACGTACAGCCTTACTACATACTCTGTATTGTTGATCCTGGCTGGGAAATACGTTTATGATTACAAGTTGTGCAACTTGCTACTAAATACAGTCAGCTCTGATGCCATGTTGCTAACACACATCTTACCAAATTCCTGATTGAGATATGAATGCTAGCATAATAAGTTCATATTGCTCTCTCTTATCTAAATGTGTATCAGCAATATCGAATGGTTAAGAAATGTTCTAGAAGCATGAACAAAAAGTTTCTAATGTTGCCTTGGGTAAACCCAAGAGTTGTAAATGAAATTCGGCAGACAGAAATTGCATGGAAGCCGGTCACATAGATTCTACTCGGATTGCAAACGTACAGCCTTACTACATACTCTGTATTGTTGATCCTGGCTGGGAAATACGTTTATGATTACAAGTTGTGCAACTTGCTACTAAATACAGTCAGCTCTGATGCCATGTTGCTAACACACATCTTACCAAATTCCTGATTGAGATATGAATGCTAGCATAATAAGTTCATATTGCTCTCTCTTATCTAAATGTGTATCAGCAATATCGAATGGTTAAGAAATGTTCTAGAAGCATGAACAAAAAGTTTCTAATGTTGCCTTGGGTAAACCCAAGAGTTGTAAATGAAATTCGGCAGACAGAAATTGCATGGAAGCCGGTCACATAGATTCTACTCGGATTGCAAACGTACAGCCTTACTACATACTCTGTATTGTTGATCCTGGCTGGGAAATACGTTTATGATTACAAGTTGTGCAACTTGCTACTTCATAAACAGTCATTTAATTGATTATAGAAGTGAATCCTCATCAAATGGAGATCTATTTTCCTTTCATTTGCTCATCATTTTAGAATATTTATATCCCTAAAATAAGATGGCCACACTTCATGACTTTAAATCCGTAAGATGAAGTTGTCACAGAATATCATCTTGCGTTTACATGCTGGCACTGTTTTGCTTTGGAAATTATCATTGCCCACTGTCGTTGTTTATTTTATAAAAATCTCGATATGAAGAACGGCATTATGCTACGTATAAGTGACTCTGCGTCACAATATTGGTTATTATCTGACAAACAAAAACTACAGAAAATTCTCAAGTTTAAATTAGATCTAGCTTGATAATATGACAGTAAAATGGTAAATGAAAGAGAAATTGGTTTTGCCAAAAAAATAAAAGAAAAGAAAATGAGAAACAGAAAGAACAACTATTAAGATAAATATCTAATAATAGTGTATAGCAGATATCCAAATAGACGAGTGGTTTGGTGCGGAATATCAGCACAACAGAGATTAGAAATTTACAGAGACTAGATATTCCCTATTAACTCCAAGAAATTGCTTCGATACCAAGCGAAATTATGAGTAGATAAAACTAGACGGAAAATATAGCAAAAGAAGCGATTAAGGTGGAGCAATTGTGAGAGGACTAATACTATATACCAATGCGTCTGTGTGTGTGTATGTGTGCGTGTTTATATAAAGAGCTACATATACGTGCATACACACGCATCTATCTATCTATCTATCTATCTATCTATCTATCTATCTATATATATATATATATATATATATATATATATATATATACATACACACACACAGACACACACACACACACACACACACATATATATATATATATATATATGTGTGTGTGTGTGTGTGTGTGTGTGTGTGTGTGTGTGAAAATGTAGGGCAGCAGTGTGACAGATGTGTTGACATATCATAAAACACACACTAACACACACACACACACACACACACACAAACACACATGCACACAAACACACACACAACACACAGGCATATGTATAATATTCGAGAAAGAACGGTAGGATATAATGTACCTAGCGCGCTTTGAAAGTCTCAGATCAAACATGAAGATTACTTCAAATAAGCTGTGAACGTATATAGCATCACAACGGTCTTAAACTCGACCGAAGTAATTCAGTGTATATAACAGTATACTAATGTATCAATGATGGAAGTTCACTTAGATTTGGAAATTCTCTTTTAAGTAGCTTAGTATAAAGTTAAGTTTACTGGTAGCCAATTCCATGAAGCTGTTTTACCAGATGACTGCAAATATTCCATATCAATTACTTCGATAATAACTTAAAGCAAGAAATATACGTTACAGAATATTATACCTGTACACTTAAACATGAGAGGACACGGATTTTGAATTTATACGAAAGTAATTACACATGTATAAAGGTTCACCTAAAAATAAATATGTATTCACCATAAACACAATTCTACTATAATTTTAGTTTACTATATATGATGTCACTATATGTGTTTGCATGTATAGAAGACGAGTGGAATTCTCGGTCAGCCCAGTTGCCAAAGGCTAACGAGCGTCAGACAGAGCAAGCGAAGGTGGGGATTAGCATTCCAGTAAAACATACACATACATAGTACATACATGCATATATACATACATACATGCATACATACATGCATATATACATACATACATACATACATACATACATACATACATACATACATACATACATAGAGAGACTATGGTCATTATAACTGTCAGCTTACAACAAGCATATTGCACATAACAGCTTTGCAGTGCCTGTCCTTATACATACATTTGGCATTCTGAAATGGTCACTAGAAGTTAATCAGATAGATGTTTGATCACACCAGTTGGTCAGTGTTAGGAGAAAATTCAACATCCATAGAGAAATACGTAGGCTCTAATCTGGATTGGTGGCATTTTGACACTGAAGCATCACACACATACACACAAACAAATTACTTACACACACACACACATACACACACATATATATATGTATATGTATATATATATATATATATATATATATATATATATATATATATATATATATATATATATATATATATATATATATATATATATACACATATATATATATATATATATATATATATTTACCTATATATATATACGTATGTGTATATATATATACGTATATATGTATATATACGTATGCCTCTCTCCCCTTTCTATCTCTCTGTATATATGTATATATATATATATATATATATATATATATATATATATATATATATATATATATGTATCATTTAATTAATCAAGGAACTAAAGTCCCTTAAGGGATGCGAGCATCCTAGTTCACCGATTTCTACCAGCGTTCAGAGAAAACTAGGCATAATAGTTTATCACCGAATCGTATAGGTATTTAAATAAACAGTTCTAATTAAGAAAGTGGATAAAAATTTACGTGTAGGTATTTTTATATAAAGACATTAAAATTCATACATAGAAATTCCTACCTAGAGCTGTTTCCATACACGATTCTTTAATTTCAGAAATAAAATTCCATATTCGAAACCAACAAATTTCAGGAGAATTTCAAAAGGAATCCATTTAAAAACGTATAGGCTAACCTACGACAAACTCAGAAGTGTTTGTTTTTTTCTTAACGCAAGCGTTTCGTAGAAACCGTCATTGACACATATATACAAAAAAATAGATACAATCAACACATCCTTGCTCGTGCCGATATGATACACAATAGTTCATTGATGGTGTTGTGATAGTTAAGATATAGACATTATGGAGAGAGAAAAAGAATGATATATAAAACTACTGAATAAGGGAGAATGTTATAGATTAATTGTGAAGTAGAGAGCAGCTAGATACGTCAATTCGTTGAGCACATGCCTGTCAATAATACTACTGATTAACAAAATATATCATATCAAACTACACCGAACTCCATCCAAAATTGCTACGACAATCAATGTTTACTTAAATACACGGTCTATACGTATCAAGTAAATAAAAACAGAACCCACATATTGCCAGAATTCACCTACAGAAAATCTATATCTTACTTAAATGTAAATAGCATTAATATAAGCAATTATCAATGATTACAACAAACCTAATGACAGGTTACCTATATTCCTGAAAGCAATAACAGACGTGAAAGCTATGCTGACTTTCTGACCAGCCATAACCAGCGACTACTTTAAATATTACTGCCCAAATCATTTTTAGTGTGTATTTTCAGACTTATGTACAGCTGACCGATTATATGTGTGTTTGTGAGTGTGTGTATTCTCATTTTCTTATATATATATATATATATATATAATTAATAATATCAAGGGTAATAAGAAATATTAGAAATTTTGACTACCAGTGGCCTAGCGTGTAAAAAGAATTAGTCAATAGACTATATATTATTCATATAGATAGAGTGTACATTTAAACACATAAGAGGTATCCATCATAGGATTCCTTGCACGCTAGAAAGAACAGCTTAATTCCAAACCACTATTAGGGATTAAAAAATTTCGATGGGAATGAAAAATAAAAAACATTTAACATCTATCTCCTGGACCATTGGTTTCAGACATATTTTAGCAAATAAAACAATTTACTAGGCGAAGTCTTCTTCAGCAGATACACCAGATTAAATATATATGCGTATAGATCTAGACTAGGAACCGGCCCTTTCTCTATGGGCAAGAAATCTTGAAATAAAACTGAACAGTTACACGTGTAGATATCATACATACATAGGTTATGTATGATAATTTTGTTGACAAAAATATGTGATCATTTCTTTTTAATGTCATTCCATTTTAGATACTTTA
>NC_142931.1:137293072-137315572 GCF_046866305.1 Octopus bimaculoides | reverse complement strand
AACTTTCTTGAAAGTTTTGCAGATTTTTACAGTTCCAGTGATGTGTTGGATCTGTTGTCTTCGAGTTCGATTTTTCCTTTCTGGTTTTGAGAAGCCTAATTTCTCAAGATTTGTATTTAGACAGTGTTCTACATATCTCAGCACCTCAATGTATGCATGTATGTATATATGTATGTATGTATGTATGTAAGTATGTATGTATATATGCATTATGCATGCATGCATTCATGTATGTATGTACGTATGTATGTATGTATATATGCATTATGTATGTATATTCTCTATATAGCATCTGCTTACGGATCCTGATATGAATGGAAAGAGACTCCGGCAGAAACCAAGGCTGCGATTTCAGGACTGTGTCAAGTCCTCATTAAAGGCTTGTGAAATGCAGGAGGCTGACTGAGAGAACCATGCCTGTCATCGCCATAGATGGAGGAAGCAGGTTAAGGACGGGGTTGACACTTTTGAGAGAGCACGTATTCTGCATGAAGAACTTCACCTTGTTGCTCGAAAGCACACTGCTACTATAATGAATGGGGAAAGCTTGGTTTGCAACGTTTGCAGTCGAGTATGCTTGTCAAGAGCAGGGCTCATTAGCCACCAACGGAGCCGTAAGGGCAAAGTATAAGTTAGCTCTAGAGTACTTGAAGGTCAGCAATGGTCTTCCTCGATCGCGAGTGAATAGCCATCATGAATGCATGTATGTATGTATGTATGTATGTGTGTATGTGTGTGTGTATGTATGTATTATGCATGTATGTATGAAAGTATGTATGTATGTGTGCGCATGTATGTATTATGTATGTATGTATTTATGTGTGTATGTGTGTATGTGTGCATGCATTTATTATGTATGTACGTATGTATGTATGCGTGTATGCATGCGTGCATGTATGTGTGTCTGCATGTATGTATATATATATGAATGTATGTTTGTATGCATGCAAATGTGTACGTATGCTCATATATATATATATATGCGTGTGTGTGTGTGTGTGTGTGTGCGTGTGTGCGTGTGTGTATTTATATATAACGTTTATAATATATATACATATACATATGATACATACATACATATATATATATATATATATGTATATATATATATATATATATATATATATATATATATATATATATATATATATATATATATATATATATATGTATATATGCGTATATATGTGTGTGTGCATGCGTGTAGAAACATATGTGGATCAGAATTTTGACTGTCACACAAGCACACACACACACAGACAAGCACACAAATACACGCGTATATTTATAAATAAGAATCGATGCGCAATTTTGCTATTCAGGCTTCGTCTCTTATGGATAATCACATTAAACTGCATCTGCTGCACGTCCAACACGGTTGAATGCAGTCTGAATATGACTACAACGTTATACATTAACCACGGCATCAAATTTTGTCATAAGGCCAGCATTATAGGGAAGCGGTGGAGTAGGTTACACCGACCCCGGTATTCGACTGATATTTATTTCCTTCGACACCGAAAAGAGGAAAGGCATGGCCGACCTGGGTAATATTTCAATTAATAAAGTACAGGGACTCATAGTGCCGCTAAGCATTTTGCCTGCGAGCTAGCCATTCAGTCGGCTCGCCGCCTTAAGAAGTACATTAAGAATAAAAAGAAAATGAAACATGGTGTAGATAAGAAATTTGTGGTAGTCGCCAACTGGAATTAGGAATGGGGTAAGAGCATAGGTCACATTATACGACTTTGGGAAAAAGTGAGAAAACTACATCCAAATAATTTAATTTACTACTACGGGCTTTGTGAAAGAACAAGAATATACGATATTTTAATGAATACGAGAAGATGTACCATTTCGATGATTCTATTTTGGGCGTACTTTATCGACATTCAAGTATTAGAACCCAGACTACAGCTGATGTAACGGCTACATTATATATGTATGCATTCATTCATACATACAGGTATACATACATACAGACTGACGGAGAGACATACAGACATATACACATACATACACACGACGCTTAAATACACACAGCCTGGAACAGCTTAGATTTTTCAAAAAAGGCACCAACGAAATGATTCGCACATTACAGATACAATCTATATGCAGAACAGTAACACTATGTAAGACTTCTCTCAGGTTTAAAATGTGATATTGTCTTCGTTATCTGTTCCAAAGGTGGAGCTTTGTATCTTTGTTAGAAACCAGGTTCTTCTTCAGAGGAAGGATTTAAATGATTAAAAACAGAAGAGACATACATACATACATACATACATACATACATATACATCTATATGCGCACACACACATATATATATATATATGCATGTGTGTATGCGTATATCTCTGGGCGTGTATGTATTTGCGCATATGTATGTATATATATATATATATATATATATATATATATATATATATATATATATATATATATATATATATATATATATTAGGTCATTAAAGAATTAAATGTCCGATTTTGAAATGAAAATTTATTTTAATTTATCTTACCAAAAACCGATGCAGTTACTGAAAGTATGCACCTAAATTATTAACACAATTTTGCCATTTTGCTTGTTTGTACCGGTAGGTAAGAATTCTGAAAAGCAAGAGGTGATGAAATCACGAAAGTCTGTTTTTGCTTCTTCAGATTTGATGTTTTTCCTTGTAAACTGTTGTCAAATTCCTGCAAAACGCAATTGTCAGTTGGTGCAAAGTCTGGTGAATATTGTGTATGACAGAGTACTTCCAAGTTCAGTTCCTGTAACTTGAGTAGCGTTCTTTGTGCAACATGTAGTCGAGTATTGTCTTCCAAGATAACTGGCCTGTCTCTATTCACCAATCTCGGTTGCTTAATTGCAAGTTCACCCATCATTTTATCCAACTGGTTGATGTATACATCCGCTGTAATTGACCTTACCAGGTCTCATGAAGCTGTAGTGGATGACACCAGCGCTGGACCAGCAAACAAGATCTATCTATCTATCTATCTATCTATCTATCTATCTATCTATCTATCTATCTATCTATCTATCTATCTATATATATATATATATATATATATATATATATATATATATATATATATATATATATATATATATATACATATATATAATATATATATATATATATACATATATATAATATATATATAGATATATATATATACATATATATACATATATATATATATATATATATATATATATATATATATATATATATATATATACATATATATATATATATATATATATATATATGTATGTATGTATGTATATATATATATATATATATATATATATATATATATATATATATATACATATATATATATATATATACATATATATAATATATATATATATATATATATATATATATATATATATATATATATATATATATATATATATATATATATATATATATATATATATCTTTCCTTTCCCGAGCGTCTAATAACACTATCCGTATCACTTCCTCAGTTTGTTGTCTTTTTGTTATTGTTTTTTGTCTTTTTTTGAACTTATATATATATATATATATATATATATATATATATGATCTGTCTTCGTTGTGAATCGGTGTACAAATTGTGACACTAATCCTCTTTCTTTCCGCATATCGAGATCATTGCAGGAATGTTATGCAGTTCAAATCACAGACTTAAATTATTCACCGTTGGTTACATATATAATTTTATTTTGAATAACTTCACAATGTACTGAAATTGCTTTATTTGATTTTTTGTTTGTTTCTTTTTTGCAGTCAAGAACACCGAATTATTGCATGCACTTTCTAGCACCTGTATCTTACGTATACTTGGATTCAGCAGGCACTTCTTCCTCTTCTTCTTTTTTTTTTTTTTGCTGTACAATATGCAAATTCTATTATTGATTTTTTCACTAGCAAATATGGAACAACCATAATTCCGTCTCATAAATTATAATACCTACATTCCTTGTAGTCTTTCATGCACTGTATGTTACTTATCGACACTGTTAATGCATGTTCTTCCTTCGTCGCATTAGTCTGAACAAAATCTGTGGGACCTAATGGTTATATCTGGAGATTAAAATTGCTCAACTTTTGAAAGATCTAGTCTGTGTTCTTATTTCCATATTTCCTTACATTTAAAATTTTGATTTTTGTATGTCATATATATAAGCGCATAAAGGTATACATACATGTGTGCATATATAAAAGCACTTATACTTTAATACATTTATATACATACATACGTATATATATGTATAAATATCTATATATGTACATAGGAACAGGAGTGGTAAGAAGCTTGCTTCCCAATCGCATGGTTCTGACTCCAGTCGCACTGCGTGGCACGTTGCGCAACTTTCTTCTACTATAGCCTCGGGCCGACCAAAGTCTTGTGAGTGGATTTGGTAAACGAAGACTGAAAGAATCCCGTCGTATATATATAAAAGCCGAGAATGTGTGGCGTTGGCCACTTATTAACCACGAGACAACATTGGGGGAACGTTTTATTGTATTATGTAATACAATGCAATACAAAGTCTTCCTTCATCGGCTTTTCGTTAAACTGGTGGTATTCAGGAGAGATCATGATTTTTTGCATGCGACCGGCTACTGGCAGATAACAATATGTCTTATCATCAAAATAAGCGAAACGGAGATTAATGAGAGAGTCGACCTAATGAAGTACATCTACACCGAATGATGCACTAGCACCAAAGGAAGAGAATCTTGCACACGAGGGAGCAATGCATGATATATCGAAACAATCGTAGTGATTAATTAAAGAATCTCGTGAATTCCATTTTCTCTCATGTGCCATATACTCGTTGGACACGAGAGAACACCTGAAGTAAATCTAGTGAGATTTATATAAGTACTGTTGATGAGATCAGGTAGCCAAAGGCAGTGAACGTGCTTCAAACAACATGGCTCCATCTCCGTTCCACTGTGTGGTGCTTTGGGAAAGTGTCATCTATTATAGCGTCTGGCCCACTAAAGCCTTGTGAGTGGATTTGGTAGACGGAAACTGGAAGAAGCCCGTCGTATATATATATATATATATATATATATATATATATATATATATATATAATACAAAGAATATAGATACATGTATACGCACATATATGTACATACTTACATCTACATGTGTATATATATGCATATCAGGGTACAGGACGTTAGAACAATGAACTTCAGACAACGGAACGAGCACATTGGAAAATGGAAAGCCACTTGGAATATCCCTTCATCAGCTGCCTCTATTCTAACTAGACGTTTCGAAGATAAGATGAAGGGATATTTCAAGTAGCTTTCCCTTTTCCTATGTGTTCGTTCCGTTGTCTGTAGTTCATTGTTCTAACGTCCTGTACCCTGATATGCATATATATACACATGTAGATGTAAGTATGTACATATATGTGTGTATACATGTATATATATTCTTTGTATTATTACATTATTGAACGCACACATCATTTTTTGCAAGTAAGTCTACTATATATATATATATATATATATATATATATATATATATGTGTGTGTGTGTGTGTGTGTGTGTGTGTGTGTGTGTGTGTATGTATGTGCTTGTGTTTGTTACCCCACCGTCGCTTGACACCGATGTTGGTGTGTGTATGTCCACGTAACTTAGCAGTTCAGCAAGAGACACCGATACAATAAGTACTACGCTTTCAAAAAATAAATCCTGGGATCGAATTGTTCGACTAAAGGCGTTTCTCCAGCATGACCGCAGTCAATCGATTGAAAGAAATAAGTGAATAAAAGAATGCGCGCGTGCGGGTTGTGTTTATATATATATATATATGTACTCTTTACTCTTTCACTCTTTTACTTGTTTCAGTCATCTTTGACTGTGGCCTTGGTGGAGCACTACTTTTAGTCGAGCAAATCGACACCAGGACTTATACTTTGTAAGCCTACTACTCATTCTATCAGCCATTTTTGCGAAACGCTAAGTTACGGGGACGTAAACACAACAGCATAGGTTGTCGAGGATGTTGGGGGGGGGGACAAACACAGACACTCAAACATACACACACACACACATACATATATGTATACGTATATACGACGGGTTTCTTTCAGTTTCTGTCTACCAAATCCACTCACAAAGCTTTCGTCGGCCCGAAGCTACAGGAGAAGACACTTGCCCAAGGTGCCACGCAGTGGGACTGAACCTAGAACCATGTGGCTGGTAATCATATATATATATATATATATATAATATATATATATATATATATATATATATATATATATATATATAAATATATATATATATATATATATATATATATATATATATATATATATATATATATATATATATATATATGTGTGTGTGTATATATATATATATATATATATATATATATATATATATATATATATATATATATATATATATATATATATATATATATATATATATATATATATATATATATATATATATATATATATATATATACTGGCGTATCGTATATAAATTGACACCTGAATATATAATATCGGCATCCTCTCATTTTATTCTACAATATTTATACGACAAATGCAGTATTTTTCGACAAAAGCATGTATTTCTCAATGTAAATGAGTTAAAAATTATGAGAAAAATAATTTTACCACAACATTTGAAAGGTATGTAACACAAAATTTTATTTCACGTTCTATTCTTTACCTCATTGTTTTTGTCTGTATATTTGAGCATTCGTAAGATATTTGTATAATATTTCTGTGATACTGAGTCTGAAACTATCTTCTGAATTATGATACTATTTGTTCCAGTAAACTCACACGATGTACTTTTAATCCTAAATTGTTTGGTTACCAGGCTATTTCCCTACATAGATTGAAATATTTCATATTCATTATGTTATCGGATTAACTGGATTTCTCCTCTTAGGCATGTATAGCTGTGCAGTTAAGAAAATCACTTTGTAACTGAGCTTTAGTAAACAGTCACTCTGCAGCCCTGGCCTTATGAGGCACTGTAACGGATTATACTACACGGAAACTATGTGGATCCCTTGCATGTATACATGAATAATAATAATAATAATAATAATAATAATAATAATAATAATAATAATAATAATAATAATAAAGGCGATGCAGCAGCATGGCCGCAGTCTAATGACTGAAACAAGTAAAAGAATAAAAGAATACATACATACATGCATACATACATATATTCAAATGTTAACCTTGTAACTTTTCACAGTGGAAGCATAAGTATAGGGTTAATAGTTTTGATAGGAAATAGAGCTGCTTTCATTTTGGAATGAAATCAGTACCGTATTTCTTGAGGCATTACTGGATCGTCTATAACACATTCATGATTCGTATTGACATCTACGCATTCCTTACTATTTGTATTCTGTTACAGTAACTCATATCGTAATATATACACAAATATCTACTAGATTAAATGATGTAAACGTAAAACACATTCCAATAGTAAAAGAAAATATTATGTTCAGATATAAAGCAATCATTGATGTTTTTGCCTAAACAAGTTCATATAAAATTACTCAAATGTGACCTGTGTTTATATTTTTCACGCACACATACCCACAAATATGATCACCAAACATGCAATCACGACTGCATATGTACGTTCACATCCCAGCACTTACATATATCGGGAAAGCATTAGTGGGGAAGAAAGAAAGGCTTAGACGAAAGGAGCTGTCGGTAAATAATAAATAGATCGATTGATATTATTCATGTACGCCCATTAATGTGTTTGTATTTATGCATGTCTGTATTAAATAAAACGTTAAGTTCTATATTGAAATAAGCCAAAAGTTGCATTGATGTTCAGTTTGGTAAAAAGACCTATAAAAGTCATGTTAGCACTAAATGGTTAATTTTCCTTGAAAGTAGTTTAAAGAATGTATATATCAATCATTAGGTATGCAGTTATCGATTTTCGTTATCTACACATTAAGTATGTATTAGTCAAGAGAAAGAGATAAACAAGGTAAAACAAAAATAAAAAACACAAAATAAATGAAGCCACTAATAATAATAATAATAATAATAATAATAATAATAATAATGATAACGATGATGTTCCTGATGATGATGAAGATAATAATGATGACCAAGTTGATGATGATGAGAATAATAACACATGAAAGAAATAAAGAAAAGTAATCAATTTGATCTTTTCAATAAATGGAATAAAATAAAGAACAAATCGAACCAAAACAAGAACGAAAACCAGAAACTGCAACAACACAAATATAAAGAATTCACTTTAGAGTTTAAATTTCCTTCAGAAATGTACAAACACGTCTTTTCGTTTAGTTTTTACAGTTTTAGCTACCATTAATACCTTAGCATTACTACTACTGCTCCACTTTATCGTTTTTTCAGACTCCGTTTTACTGTATTTCTATATAGTTGGACAAATCTGCGTACGTGTGTACATGTGAAAGTTTTGTGTTTGTGTACGTGGGTTTTTACATATCTATTTATTATATTATTATAAGTTTTATTTTCGAGATATTATATGAGATAAGAAAAAAAACATATAAAACATGAAGATGAAATTCTAAAAAAAAAAAAATACCAAAGTCCTTAGAAAACTCCCCCCCCCCCCTCAGCATCCTAATTATTTTCCTGTCTAAACTGTAAACTATCAGATCAAAACTTCATTCCACTCTTACACATTTCACACACGTCATCATATATTTATCTTTCTATTTTTACATAATTTAAAAAAAATCTCTTTCTGTCTTCCGTACTTCCCTTTTTCTCCTTAGATATACAATCTATCTATCTGTCTATCTATCGATCTTTCTATCCATCTATCTATCTATCTGTTTGACTGTCTGTCTATCTGTCTTTTTGTCTGTCTGTCCGTCTGCCTGTGTCTTTCTCTCTATATATGTTTATCTATATTACATACGTACATGATTGGAAAGTTTCATATGCATACACACACACATATATATATGCATACACATGCACACACACACATAAATATATATATATATATATATATATTACGTATATATATATATATATATATATATATATATATATATATATATTACTGAGAAAGAGAGAGAGACGGATAGATAGAGACAGATAGATGAAAAGATAAATAAATAAATATATCTATATATATGTATATATATGTATATATATATGTATATATATATATGTATACATATATATATATGTGTGTGTGTGTGTGTGTGTTTCTGTGTGTATACATATATAGATAGATACATACATATATACATACATACATCATACATATACATATATTTATATATACTTAACCTTGCTCATTCTGACATTTTTTATTAATATCGCTTAGAATATCTATTTTTGCACTCCGTGGCTTTTATAGTCCTACCTCTCTGACTTTCTACGACTACCTCTCTATATTATACTTCCAATAAACAAATATAGAAAGACACACACACACATATACAGACTCACTCAAGCGCATTCAAATACACGTATATGTATCAATATGTTCTCACTCATTCAACACTACACATACACACATACACGCTGAGAATTTCTGTATAAATCTTTCCCTATTTGTATCTAACGTTAAGACTATTATAACTCATTATATTTCTATTTTAATTCAAAATTACTTCTTTGTTTATCCAGCCTTGTCTCTTTCTTTCTCTCATTTCATTTCTACTCTCTTTTTCTCTGCCTTATCTTCAATCATCTCCAATATTGTCACGTTTTATGTATTTCTTCCTGCATATTTTTTCGACTTATATCTCTCATAATTCATCTTAACGTGCACTTTGTACCTCAATATAACATGTGCCACTTTAAAAGAATGCTCCCTCTATCTCTTCCTCTCTCTATCTTTCACGTTTGCTCTCTTTCTCTCTCTCTCTCTCTCTCTCTCTCCCTCATTGATTCAACGGTACTTTTCTTCTTCCTGTATGTTACACAGTCTGTATCAATTCGTCTCTGACTGCTACTCTTAGTATTTCTATCAATAAATCACTCACATGCAGCTGAGAGAAACTCTGGTTTATCTCCACCTATAATCTATCTCTTATGCTGTGTCTCTTTCCTTTCAATATCGCTTACATCAAAACTCCACCCACTTTATAATTAGAAGTAATGTTATTTTTCTTCCTCGGTTATTTCGTTTCATTATCTGTCCCCACTCGATACATACATATATATATATATATATATATATATATATAGATAGATAGATAGATAGATAGATAGATACACAATATACATATATGTATATACACACACACACACACATATATATATATACATATATGCACATACACACAGACATATATATATATATATATATATATATATATATGTATATATATGTGTGTGGGGGGTGTATATATGTGTAGTTACCTAGATATGTATGTATCTTCTTACACATAACTATATTCATATATGTGGGTATGTGCGTGAATGAATGCATTTGTGTATGTTTCTTACTCTTGTGTTCTACAACTAAATAAAGAAATCAGTTAAGACACAAGATACGAATATTCATCGATAACACCGAATATCACATCGTTTCGTCAGTAAATTTCATGATCTTTCCACTTCTATTGCCATTCCATATTTTATATCTGACTTACTTCCCTTATCTTTGTCGCTTCTTCTCTTCACATTAAACAATGCACATCTTATATTACTACTAGTTTTCTTCATTTCTTTTCCTCGCGTCTATTTTGAAGTTGAATATAAAGATTGCCATTAATTTTTTTACATTGTGTATTATGACTTTGGTTTCTGAAAACATCCTTTCCAAGACGAAATTATAACACAGAATCAAATTAGGAAAACCCTTCATCGAATATTATAATCTTTCTCACGTCGTTTTGTATTCACATCTATATCAATGGTTATTTCTTGTAATTTCTTTTTATTTGTGTTTCCTGTTATATCAGGATCATACGTATATTTCTTGTTCAGAGACTTCACTAAATTTCATATATATATATATATATATATATATATATATACTATATTAATCTTTTCTACTCTTGGCCCAAAATCCGAAATTTCGGGCCAGAGGGGCCAGTCGATTAGATCGACTCCAGTACGCAGCGGGCACTAATTTATCGACCCCCGAAAGGATGAAAGGCAAAGTTGACCGCGGCGGAATTTGAACTCAGAACGTAAACACAGACGACATACCACTTACCATTTTTCACGGCGTGCTAACGTTTCTGCCAGCTCGCCTTTTATTTATATACTTTATCAATTAAGGTACAAGCACATCACAAAATTCTGTTACTCAGACTAATAAAGCATAACTTCCTTGTTTCACATTCATGTGCTTACCCTCTTATTATTTCCCAAAATATTCAGATAATTATTGCTGTTGATCCTATCATGCAGAGCGGCGATTGGCCCGAGAGAATTCTAAGAAATGGCTGCCCAAACCATCACATACCCTCCTCCGTGCTTCACTGTAGGAAGAAGACAGTCAGGATTAAAAGCGTTCCCGTGCTGCATCCACACATAAAATACGAATCAATGTTACTCAAAATGTTTGTCTAGTGTGATATTTATTAAAAGGTAACTACCGCAGTTACTAAGTCGTGGGCTAGTAGCTAGGACATTTTGTTGGACTCGTCGTAGAATATTACGTGCCTCCATTGGTCATTCGACCAGCCCATGTGATATCTACACCAGTTCAACCTTTTGAGCTCATGACGAGCAGTTCTGTTCGAAACTAGGTTAGTCATATGTTAATTCAACTGTGTAGTCACTTTAGGGGCAGTTGTCTGGTGACTTTTCATCACAATGCGAGTCAACCCTCGTTGGTCTCTCTCTGTGAGCTTCAAAGTCCTGCCGGATTTACTCCTCGTGATAGAGGTTTTGCTCTGCTTCTCAAATTCCGTCATGGTCCTAGATATGGTGGCTCTCAAAAACCAAGGAGTTCAACTGTTCTGATGACGGAAGCTCCTGCGACTTGATCTCCAGCAATTTGAACTTTTTCGAACTCAGTGAGGTCAGGCATCTTAGCTTAATTTATATTACGATCTAAAAAAGAGGTAGAAATAATCATTAAATTAGATAAATAAAACCAAGTTATAATGGATCGTTAGAGTATTGGAGTTAAATTTCTACTGTTTCAATTGTTTTGTCCAGCAGTTGTATATGTATATATGTCATGAAGAAATATATATATAAATATATATATATATATATATATATATATATATATATATATATATATATATATATATATATATATATATATATATATATATATATATATATATATATATATATATATATATAACAAAGAATATGTACTCTGATACTGTGTTGGCGGTTTCCATTCCCAGACCGAGCATTGTGAGTGTTTATTGAGCGAAAAGAACTTAATGCTCCACGAGGTTCCGGCAACGGTTGGTGGCGAACCCTGCTGAGATCTTTCACCACAACTTTCTCTCACTCTTTCTTTCTATTTTTGTTGTACCCATATTTCAAAGGGCCAGCTTTGCCATACTCTGTTTCACGCTAAATCTGGCTGAGAATTACATTAAGGTTATACGTGTCTGTGGGGTACACGTATCTCAACCACTTGCACGTTCATTTCACGAACAGGCTGTTGCATCGATCTGATCAACTGGGACCTTCGTCGTCGCAATCGACGGAGTGCCACGAGTATATGTATATATATATATATATATATATATATATATATATATATATATATATATATATATAACTAAGAAAATACATGACAGTCATGTTATAGCTAATACAAACGTGCACAAATCTATGTATAAATATATGCCTATGTATGGAAATTCATGCAAACAAAATCAATGTATTTATTAAAAACAAAATCTTCAAAATTTGTCACTCCATGATTCACGTTCCGATATTCGAACGAAAATTTAATAATACGAACGGAAATCGTTAATATGAATATTCAGATATCGATAATACAAAAGAATAATTTATCGGAATTTAAGAGGAGAATTATTTTCAACGCTTGAAACAATATATGATTGGTTGTATGTGCAAAGATAAAATTTACTAGCCATTAAATGAAAAATAAAACATAACAATAAAATTGTATGAGAAGCCTTTTAGCAAAACTCGTTTACGATAAAAAAATCTCTTGAATAATAAAATTGTAAATAACTATAAATAACGAGTCTATAGCGTTGATGCGTATATATGTAGCCATCATAACATATACCATCCGCTGAAAGTATAAATTTATATAGTATCTAATGTTTACTAAATTGCTTCAGTAATCAACTAACTGACCTGTTAATTCAGTTTCTCATGTCTAAGATAAGAGCAAGATTATGTATAATAAGAATGCGTGCATTTCCATGTATATATATGTATATGTATATGAATGTATGCACGGAGGCCCACACAGACACGCACACATATATATACATATATGTGTTATTGTGTGTTTGTTTATATATGTTTGTATATGTGTGTGGGTGCGTATACAAACATCTATGCTTAGTAGAAATGTTTGTGCACTTATTTATGCAAATTCTCATACTCTACATCTCTGTGTGCAAGTGTGTGTGCTACTTGTTTAAACATTTGTTAATTTTATTATATATGCTATTTTCCTGCATGAAATCTACTATAGTGTTGTAAATACCCGAAATAAATAAATTGAATCATGCTATTCACATATACTACTCTTTTGTAGAAGACTTTATTGAATTTGAGACCATTGTTTAATTTGTAACTTGACTTAAAAGAAACCCCTATTAAACACCTCCCAAATAATTCCGTTGTATCTTAACCAAAAGCAATCTGAACGACAATATCGCCCTTGATGCATTATCTCTCGGAAAATCGGGATCATTTATGGCGGGGAAGACTTTCTTTGGTCGTATATATACAAAATTTGATTTTCATAGGAGTGTACGCATGAACATCCATAGTTGGATGATTTGCGATATTTTTCTGGATCGTTACAATCTGATTTCAAGTCCTACTATGGCCTACATGTATGGATATCCAATAATAATATCGTAATCTACATGGTGATTTTCATCTGTCACCCATCGTAATACATCCACATGACGTTTTGTGCATCATTAGCGAACTCAGCCTTGTAGCACAAATTCGGTCCAGTTCTTGGGTTTGACATTCTATTGTTCCCTCCCACCAGTCTTGGAGTCCCTGTAAAAATTCTTGAAAGCCTTTTTAATCTCCCGGCTAAAGGCTAAAAGAAATAAGACCCACTACACACTATATGCTAGCTCTGAAATAAAGATTGTTGTTTCATTGATAAAACTACAACGCTTAGCATTCTTAAACCATTTCGTGTTCGTTTCATTCCTTTAGCTCTGTTGCTTCATCAGGGGAATTTTTATTTACTCTAAACTTTGATGTATATAATTTACATCTTCAGTAGGTTTTATCCAATGTTTCTTCTCCAGTGCAGTTTAAGGGACGGACCCTGCTGTAGGTTAAAAGGCCAGTGGGTGATATCGTACTTGTAATATTTCGTTCATGGTCACTGAGTACCGGCAACTTGAAAATACACCGGGATGAAAGATATAAAGAAATTTAATGTGTCTTTATGGTACTTGACATAGTAAGGGAAATCATTTTAACGTGTTAAGATTAATCGTTTCAAATTCATTATCGAAATAAATAATAACACGTCGTTATCCAAATGAATAGCTTTAGTCGAGAAGAAAACACACAGAAGAGGCATTCAGAATATTATAATTACATATAAAATGCAGTGGAAATAACTCCAGGCATGTTTCAGATTTATCAAACATTGCCAGAATATCAGTATCACGTTCAAGCATAATCATCCAAAGACGTACATGATTTAGGTCGAAAACAACTACGGAATGGCGTAGGCAAATAGTTTACTTGTTAGATACCTCAAACTGCTCTCGTATACGTCCTATTCATTTATTTTGCTCTCTCAGGTGCGTTGGAGATGTGTACTGTCCCTCCTTAATCATTTGAATATATATATATATATATATATATATATATATATATATATATATATATATATATATATATATATATATATACATACATACATACATACATGCATACATACATACATACATACATAAAAGCACACACACTCACATATATTGTTGTGTCTGTGGGGAGGGCCATTATTTTCTTAATATATTTACCATATTGACCGGTTGAATTTCTATTCATTTATTAATTTGTTTTCGTTTTTTGTCTTTTTTTTATCTGCTCCAGACAATGGAACAGACAAAAAAAAAATTTAATGAGAGGAAATTGAATCGGTGAGTGTTAAATATAATAAGGCAATATGATTCTCCCAAGACACAACAAAATTTGTTTCAACACACGAATTCTCCTAAAATACCTTGGAAACGAGATACAAGACGGAATATATATATATATATATATATATATATATGTATTTTGACTATTAAAGTAGATCGTTAAATTCTTTGCTGAATTCTACCTGGGACATTGATAGAATAACATCAGTTATAACCATTCGGCTTTGATATTTTTCAAACATTTTTCATTTCTATAGCATAATTAATTTCAGTGATCTCGATAATCGTGTACTTTAAATACAGCTATAATATACTAACGTTGGAACACTACAGAGAAGATAAACGATGCTTGTGTGATGAGGTTTCGGACTTTAAGTGAATTGATTGTAATTGGAGTGTTTTTCTCAAGTTCAGAACATAAAAGACTTGCGCTATTAAGGTATTTTGCCAGAATATTTCATCTCTCTATCATTCACGTGATTGCATATTATTCTCATAAATCTGAAATGATTTTTAGGTACATAGAGGTTTTGAGACAAATTAAAGAATTACTGAAGGAGTTTAGCAATCGAAGATTGGCACAATCCTTACCAATTATCTCACAGAAGACTAATTTCTTAATGTAATAGTGGCATACTCGCACGCACGGTAGAATATAGATTCTTTCTCCAACTATACATGTATGTTTGTATGTTTGTCTGTGTGCGTGTGCGTGTGTGAGTGTGCGTGTGTGAGTGCGTGGGGGATGTATGTGTGCGTGAGTGTGTGAGTCCGTGGGGGCATGTATGTGCGTTTGTGAGTGTAACTTTACAAGATCACACACGATAAACAAAATTTGAGCTTTGCTGACTGAATGTTATCAAAGGTAGTGTCAGTATACAAACGGGATTTCTTTTAAATGTTTTACTGAGTCTCACTTGTATCTACTCTCTCTCTCTCTTTCTCTCTCTCTCTCTCTCTCTCTCTCTCTCTCTCTCTCTCTCTCTCTCTCTCTCTCTCTCTCTCTCGTGGCAAACACATGCGAGTCAATGCTATTTAAACATAATTTTACGCCAACATGCACATACTCATAGGTACAGTGAATGCGTGCGTGCTTATGTGTTTGGTGTGCTTATGTGTCTGTTTGGCTGAGCAAATGTTTGCATTCATTTGTGTGTATGTGTGACTTTCATATTCAAACATTTATATACGAGAAAGAAGAACCAGGGAAGATAACAAAAGCAAGAGGGAGTGAGAATTAATCCTATTTACATTCTGCCAGAACATTTTGATAAGATTCATTCAACAACGCTCAAATCTTGTTTGTTGGTGGTATAACACCCTATAGTTTTGTAAATGTTATACGCAATCTTTTTTCTTAAAACTTATTCAAAGGAGAGGCTGTAAATATTCTCGTAAACATTCAAATGGAGACAGCTTGTCTGAAAGTGATTTTTGCTTAAATAAAAAGTCATTTCCAGCGACCGACATATCGAAACACATATAGATATGGTGATGTTCTAAAACGGCCAAAAAGTTAATGGTTTTTCATCTTCTAAGCGGTGAATAACATACAAAATATAGCACATATATCTATGAATATTGGTCCTGAGAATTTTAGCGATAACACTATCTTCGTATTTTGATTTTTATGCTATTTCATTTTCTGAAAACAACAATCTAAAATTCATATCATTCTTCAAACATACATATATTTTTCATCTTCTGCGTTTGTGATAAAAATGAATCGATTGCCTAAGGTTCTCTAATCAGATGTATTTGTCAATGAGAGAATAACCTTATTAACGACAGGTGATGGGTAAGATGATTGGAAGAGTAAGGGTCGGGTTAGGTATGTCGTGCTCTGAAGTAGAATAGTAACTTGCTATTTATTCGGCACATCTGAATGGTGGAGTAACTTTTATATCTGTAAGAGTTATTACTGTCCAGGATAGGGCCAGCTATGATTGTGAAAATCTATGATTAAAAGCATTCCGTGTTCTTCTTGGAAAGAGATTACTCGGCAATATGAGAGGGGATTGTTTTCTATTTCTTGCAGATCAATCAGTCAATAAACAGGCTCTTACTTTCCTTGGAAAATGACATACACCAATGAAAATCCGGCGGGGATATAATTTTTACGCGTTCGTTTTGCAGCCTGCGATTGTGATCTCGCTGGGGCACTGCCATTCAGAAAGAAAGCAAAGGTGCTTAAATGCACCCCCCCCCCCCGAAAAAAAAACCATAACAATAATAATTCTGTTTTGGATTTAACGCGAACAACTCGAAGGAACGAGTGTTAAGTCTGAGGTATAATTAATTCAAAGACTGAAGCGAATATTGAGATATAAAGTATGGAGATAGAACGATACAGTGACCATACACATAGTATAATGTGGAAAAGGAAAAAGAAGCCTATACTAAAGAGTTTCAGTGCTCATAGTACTGACTACACAAAAATAATAGCATCTGCCACTCTCAAATGTGTATGAGTTCGTAACGTGCACCAAGCTTCCGCCAGTTAATTGAGGTGTCTGTGTAGGCAGAGCAGTTATATGCCCTTTCTGGTTCCTCTCATATTTAATCCAACTATTCATCAATGATGTGATAGCCGATAACAAAAAGATGCACCAATACTTGGCTGGTACTTATTTACGCTCTTTGTCTGAAGCAAATGAGAAATTCAGTACTTTGTTCAATGACACAGCTCACTGCAGAGTTTTCGAAATGAGTTCATCACTTTTTGATCTTCAGCGCAACATAGTTAATCCCTTACTCAAATCCCTTCACTGTAACCACAAAAATGTACGGGCTGGAATGTGGAAGGACCATATAACGAGTAGACAGAAGAACAGAGTGTGGAATATGAGTGTAGTTTAGGATAGTAACAAGACACAAGCATACTGCATGAATTTCGATATAAATATAAGTTAGTAAAGAGTCAAATGAGTTCCCTGTGACGGGTGGACACCCAAGTCAATGGGAAAATCAAGCAGAGAATAATGAATTATAGAATGTGAAACAGTGGTGAGACGCCAAAATTTTGTGAAAGTTAAAAATGACAGACTGAATGCCAGGTGAGGATTATACACTGATTACGGAGAAAAGAAAAATTTAAAGTAACATACAGCTGGAAATATATTCATTTTTCTCCCTCACCAACACACTAACCTGGTTATTTTATATTTCTACGTTTATATTTTACCATACACCTTTTACTTCGTTCAGTCAGTAGACTCTAACCATGCTGGGACACAATCTTGAAGAATTTCAGCCGATTGAATCAACCCCACTGCTTATATTCTTTAGCCGGGTACTCATTCTAGCGAACTCTTCCGTCAAACCACAACGTTAAGGGATAGAGCACACAAAGACCAGTTGTCAATGGGGACAAAAGAAAAAAGCACAAACTAGCTCTCCTTTTCTCTCTTTCTCTCACACACAAAATCGCACAGACACATACATACACACACACACACACACAAACACACATTCATTCTCGCACACACACTCGTATTCACAATCGTACACATACACTTACACTCATACATATGCATATATGTACATGTGTTTCTGACAGTTTCCGGCTATCAAAAGCACTCACAAGATGATTTTTACCAGAGGCGCGAATAGAGGACACTTTCCCAAGGTACTACGCAATAGTGTTGAACTCACTAACATGTGCTTGGAAGAGAAACTTACCGTACAGTCATGCCTAGAATTTACATGCTCTCCACTATGTTCACTTAATTACCTCTTAAGATGCATCGACTAAAACGCCAATCCTTAAGGATATATACATTTAAACATTATTTAACCTTCTTTAATTGAAATGTTTAAATTCTTAATGGTTTGACATGCAAATCTGATTTGCATATCAAACTACGCATGAAATAGTTTAGAATTTGTGATTTTAAAAATTATTTCTCTGTGCGTCAAGGATTAATATGTCAAATATATCCTTATATCTAGGACGTCTGATGGAAAGAGGCATAAATATTACTTGTTTCAGATTGATCACACAGTACTTATAAAGGTAGGATTTCTTTGGAGATGTTGTGAGTTCACAAACCAGCAAATATCAAGGGGGATACAGTAGGTCATGTAGCCACGGTGATTCTAAGGAATAAAATAGTTAACAAGAGTACAATGCTTACAATTTAAATATATTCATTAAAAAATCATCGGGATTAAAATATTGGTTTCAAATTTTGGCACAGGTGCAACAAGTTCAGGAGAGTGGTAAGTCGATTATATCAACCCCAGTGCTCACGTAGTACTTATTTTAATGACCCCGAAAGGATGAAGTGCAATGGCAACTTCGGCGGAACTTGAACTCAGGACGTAAAGACGAACGAAATACCGTTAAGCATTTTGCACATACTACTACAGAAATCGAACTTCATTCTATAACTACACAAGAGTTTTACTATTTGCACCAAGACAACATGCTAGTAAGGTTTAAAATATTAATGGGATATTGAGTTAAGAGAAAGAACTTGAACAACGATGCGCCAAGGCCTTATTAATTTCATTATGTATTTATGTATGTCCATCGTCACGTAATTTATTTGCTTGAAGACCAATCCACTGGGCACAATCTGATAAGAGCCGTATACTGGATCGGAGTGCATACGAATACATGGATAATAAGCAATAACGCAAAATCTCCCTCATTAAAATATTCTGTTTATGCTGTCAAAACGATGATGGAGTGTTTGTCAGTTGCGATTCCTCGACAAGACACACTGTGCTACGAATAACATGCGTACCACTAATGTGGATGATCCCAGCAAATTTCATAAGAGTTGAAGATGTAATCATCATGGTTCCTCATGAATTGCAGTCAGACTGAATATTATTAAAGACAATGAGCCTATTCAGAAAGACAAACTTTTAAGCCATATTACTCTTGAAGGCATTTCGGTAAACAATTCTTGAGGTATCGGCAAATATGGAATCATTTCAATATATTTCAGTTGTGAACAAACAACAGTTTCGTATTCATGTTTCTTTACTGCAAATAGACTATAATTAAATCTGTTTGACAGACCCTTTACATGGCACACACACGCAAAGACACATGCACAGACACATTCTACACATATGAACGCATAGAGAAATTGGAAAACCTAATTATTTTAAACATTAATTTCGTTGTTTCTGTTTTTTACTTGTTATGTTGCTTGTCATAATGTCATTTTCTTTTATTTTGTTCTATATTAAATTCCTCCTTTTCATGTCATCTCTAATCGAATTTCCCAATTGCAAAGTCTTTGTCTCTAAAGAATGAAGAAAATGGGAAAGAATTTAGTAAATACAAGAATAAATAACAAAATATTAGATGACAGTAAAATACAGAACACTGAAGGTGAAAAAAAAAGAAATGGAGAGGAAAAATGAAAGACAAGAGAGAGAATAAGAAAGAAAAAAAAATTACTAATGACAAAAGGTAGAAAAAGTAAATGAAAGCATATGAATGGCAAAAGAAGTAGGAAATTATTGTTGAAAGTAGAATGAAGATTGAAGTAGAATATGACGTTAATGAAGAAGAACATACGGAAGAAGAAGAAGAAGAAGAAGAAGAAGAAGAAGAAGAAGAAGAAGAAGAAGAAGAAGAAGAAGAAGAAGAAGGGGGAGGAGGAGAATAATAATAATAATAATAAGAAGAAGAAGAAGAAGAAGAAGAAGAAGAAGAAAAAGAAGAAGAAGAAGAAGAAGAAGAAGAAGAAGAAGAAGAAGAAGAAGAAGAAGAAGAAGAAGAAGAAGAAGGAATAGAAGAAGAACAACAAGAAATGAAAAGAAGACAAACGAAAATATCAGAAAAAGAAAACTACTAAACGTATGTACAAAATATTAAAATATTTAAAACGAGGTAGACAAGAATAAAATACAAAATATTTAAGAAGAAAATGTAGTATTAGTGATATCAATAATAGTAGTAGTGTTGTTGCTGCTGCTGGTAGTAGTAGTAGTAGTAGTAGTAGTTGGGAAAGAAGTAAAAGAAGGAAAAGAAAAGAAGAAAACTAAAAGAGAATTTGATACAATAATATTGATAAGATGTGAAAAAGAAGAGGAAAAATAGAACAGAGGAAAACATAGAAAAGGAAGATAAAAAAAAACGTGGGAAAAGTAGATGAAGAAGGGAAAAAGTGTGAAAAGAGAAAATTAATGAAAAAAAAAGTCGAAGAAACGATGAAAGGATGATCGAAAACTAACAGAAGAAAAAAAAGGAACGCAACAAAAACGACAGCAGTGACAGAATTAAAATATACTTAAATTTCCTCTTAAGCCTATTTTTATAAAAATTACGTCAGTGAGGTTAATTATGCATATAAGCCAAATGCATGAAGAACAGCAGTTACGCTTGTGATAGGATATTCGAAGTAGTGAGCAACAAATATCAAATTAGAATTAATTATGAGTAATTATGTTTTGAAAATGCAACAGTTGATGAGTAATACTACTCCAATCAGTGTGAGGTGTACGAAAGAGAACTGCAGGTCTATTTCGATCTTATTAGATCTTCTTAGCCAAGCACAAATTACAACATACTTAGGGATGTAGTGGCTACGAAAATGTATGCACGATACTCCCCGAAATTATGGATAATCAGTACATTGCAAAAAAAGGAGTAATCAGGGAGACAAATTACTAATATATATATACACATATGTGCGTATGTAGGAGTGCCTGTATGCACACACGCATATACACACATATATATTTACCTTGTATACCTAACGTGCGCGTGAATATACGGGCATAATATGTGTCTGTGTGCGTATGTAGGTGTGCCTGTATGCACACACGCATATACACACATATATATTTACCTTGTATACCTAACGTGCGCGTGTTTGTGAATATACGGGCATAATATGTGTCTGTGTGTGTATGTGTATGTATTTTTGTATGAATATACGTGTAGTATATGGGGATACATGTGTGAGTGCATGTGTGTGTGTATATGTGTATATGAGGCGCATACACGTACACACATATACACCAGCATTGTTAGAAATAAGAGTCGTAGACTCAGACTCTTTATTCACAGAAAGTACGTGTTCTATATTTGAACTGACAGGGGAGACAACCGCCTCACCGTAAGCGTGTTGCATTAGATTAGCATGCAAATTTGGTATAGAAATTTATGCTTATCAATAAGGCTCAGTCTGTCACGAGTAATGAAGCTCAGCTCACACCTGTCAGTATTATA
>NC_142931.1:137283072-137288072 GCF_046866305.1 Octopus bimaculoides | reverse complement strand
AGGATTTGTATAATCTAATCTATTCGGTGTATTGATTTCTTACCTTACCACAATGCGAGAATTCATTGAGGCTCAGTGTATAGTTAGGTGAATCGATTGTATGTAAATACATGATGTCAGTTTGATGAAACTCCGGTGGGGTGGTCATTTGTAAAGTCGAAACAAACTAGACTTGAATTTAGATTGTAGAGATGTGATTAAACCTTGGAAAATAATGTTGTTCTTTAGATCCACAGTTACTCGATTCCTTCCATTCATTAATGAAACGTCTACATACATACGTACATATCATTGTTCCCGTTTATGTGTCCAAACATCTGAACACTGTGTTTCATAGCATATATCCATACATACATAATATATATGTGTGTGTGTGTGTGTGTGTGTATGCATACATAAATATATACAGGGGTTGGACAAAATAATGGAAATACCTAGCATCATAGCATCGTAATTTTGAAATATCTATAAAACCGTCAAAATCTTGCATGTTATTATGCTTTAAATTTATTATTAGTGTTGCTTAATGTTTTGCTCAAATTGCTGTTTGTTTTCAGATATCATCAGAAAAAAGTAATTAAAATTCATTAAAATGACAGATGTATCGGTCAAAGAGGTCAAATTTTTGGTGCTCGTATGCAGGTGCTAGCGTAACGAAAACAAGCGAAATGTTTGGGGTATCAAGAAGTACTTTCTCGAAAGTAATGACAGCCTTTGAGAAAGAGGGAAAAACCTTCTCGTCGAAATAAAACTCCGGAAAGAAAACCAAACTACTTACCACACAGCCGCTCCATAAATATAATAGAATGAGAGGTGGGGAGAAAGATTAGGGTTTGAAAGGAATGCAGTGCTTCCATGAATCAACTTACTGACTGTTTACGTAATAAAATACCCCACCCGCTGCAGTTTTATGGCATTTATTTAAAATTCCCACACTCAGCAGCTTTAGTCAAATATTACTATATGTATTTTAGCCTTTGTTCTAGATAGAATATCGCAACGATTTACAGAGGAGAGAACGTTCGTGCTTATCTCATGAATATTAGAGAGCTACACTAATTCCAATGTTACAACTGGGAATTAAGATGCGTATTTGTGCATGCTTGGTAGTAGATTACGATTATTTTCTAAAATAAACAGAGAGTAAATGAAATTCTGTTATGGTATTAGCATTCTCAGATTTTAACTGTATTAAGATGTTTGTTTATCAACAGCGTAAACATGGTAAACAGCTAAATCTTTACAAGTACCATTATAAATATTTGTTCAAAGTAACAGTAGAAAGCAAAAGTATGTTTCTTAATCCCGTAAAAGCAGATTTAAAAGCACGACTATTTGAAAATATATTAATCTCCGTCAAATATAGAGAAATATGATTATATATATATATAATTTTTTTATAATTTTGAAGCACACGTATCACTTCATTTGTTAACAGTATTATGCCCATTTTATTTTGCCTGTACGTGTATTTATGATTCCTGAGTTATGTGTCGTATTTCGCAACCATTTAAAAAATATTTCTAATTAGTTATTTTGATATGAGAATTAATTAGATTTGGTTCCCATCGCTTATTGACGCAAATATTTTTGCATCAATCATACCGAAAATATGGCTCTGGGAGAAATATTAAGAAGTTAATGACTGGATTGGTGGGTCTTACTGATTACAAATATGTTAATCATAATGCGAAATAGAACTAACGAGCAGAAATAAAGAATATGCATTCTTTGCTAAAACGTCAGAGTTTACGTGTTGCAAACGTTAGCAAACTGTGCAACATTATGAATTTTTAACGTAACATTAAATTATATTTCCTGAAAAATTAGTATCGTAGTGAACCCATGTATCAAGGTAATCAACCCATATATCATTGTAATAACTATCTTATTTAATCCTTAATTTGTTAAGGATGTTGGGGGAAAAAGTAAGTTAAGTTTGTTAGAGGGAAAAACAAAACAGCTTTGCGTGGTTATATTTGACACAATTTATAGGTTTGCTGGAAACGATCGGTATAAAGGAATAATATCAAGCATTAACTTCGATCCTGACACACACACATACATACATACACAGACACGCACCCATTTGTATATGTATGTATGTATGTATGTATGTATGTATGCATGTATGCATGTATGTGTGTATGTATATATATATATATATATATATATATATATATATATATATATATATATATATATATATATATATATATATATGGGGGCAGGCATGGGTGTGTGGTAACTAGCTTGGCTGCCAGCCATATGATTCCAGGTTCAGTCCCATTGCGTAGCACCTTCGGCAGGTGTCTTTTACTATAACTTCGGCCCGACTAAAGCCTTGGATTTGGTAGAGGGAATCAGGAAGAGGCCCGTCGTATATATACACAGACATACACACACACACACACACACACACACACACACACACACACACACATACATACATATATATATATATATATATATATATATATATATATATATACATGTGTGTGCGTGTGTGTGTGTGTGTGTGTGTTTCTTTATCTGTGTTGCGTCCCTCAATCTTGGCGGTTCGGCAAAAGAGATCGATAGAATAAGTACTAGGCTTCCAGAGAATAAGTCCTAGGGGCGATTTGTTCGACTAAAGGCGGTGCTCCAGCATGGCTGCAGTGAAATGACTGAAACGAATATAAGAATAAAAGTATATATATATATATATATATATATATATATATATATATATATATATATATATATATATATATATATATATATATATATATATATTTGTGTATGCGTGTGTGTGTGTGTGTGTTCGTGTGTGTGTGTGTCCGTGTGTGTGCGCGTTGTGTGTGTAATATTGCTTAGAACTCACACTAAGTTAGTTATCTCTGGAAGAGATAAACAGCCAGCTCTTGGATAGCATAGATTATTTGAGCAGAGAGTTATTGTGTACAGTGATTTATCTAGGTGTGGGTAGGTTGACTGGTGTTTGTCGGAGGTAATCATCTAGGGACCGTTTGGATGCCGTGAAGTGACTTCCGTCCTTTACGCGAACTAGTACGATGTTGAAGTGAGCAGGGATAGTTGAGGTGAAATAGTTCTGTAGTGCACGAATGGCACGAGGGCCGAGCCTTGGATGAATTTCACTGATGATACCTATATCATTTGAGCAATGTTGATGGAATATTTTCTACATCATACAGATGATATAGCGCCCACGGCAGCGTTGTAGGCAGTAGAGCCTGAGCTTTTTGAGTCGATCACTTTATCAAGGCTAGTCATATCATCTATTTTTGTCGTGACTGATCTCTGGGGAGCTTCAATTTTCATAATATTCTGTATCGCGCTGGGGTGAACCATAGTGGACAAAAGTATTCAAGGTGAGAGTGGACAAAGGTACAGAAAATTAGGATAATGGTAGGAGAGTCTCTAGACCGGAAAGTCCTGACGATCGAGGAGCACGCCCTGTAAGACATGTCAACTTTGCATTTTATGTGATAACGCCAGCTAATTTTGTTTCCAGCAGTAACACCCAAATCTCTACCAGTATGTATATATATATATATATATATATATATATATATATATATATATATATATATATATATATATATATATATATATATATATATATATATATATATATATATACATATATATATATGATGTTAAAATTTCACAAAACTTTAGGAAGTGTTTCTCTTTGACGATATTCGGACGATAATGATACATGTAATGTAATAAACATGCAATATAATAAACACAAAATGAAAATATGCGGACGTTATAACGAAAGCTGTTTAGATCAAATGAAATAGAGAAATTTTATTGGATGACAATGAGAGCAGTGTTACTGAAAATAGGAACTTTGAATGAAGTGTCGGTTAAAGTTGGTGAGGCAAATTATAAAGTCAGTTTATGATAGGAATAAAAATATATCTCTGTGTATTTGAAAAATGTACTTATTTATAGAAAAGAGATAAAGTATATAGTTGGGTGTTTGCAAAGAAAATTTTACCGCTTCGAAATGAAGGAATATAGGCATTTTTTTAATGAAAGATATATGCTTGACCTCTATGCCATTAAAAATAAAACAGCATGCAAACGTTCATAATATGTTTACATTGGAAATAGCACGTTTAACATACATAAAATAAAGTAGCACGTTCAGGATAATGAGCAAATCTTTCAGTTTTTTCGAACTGATGCATGTACTAGTGATTTGAAATCTTGAGAAATTTGCTGTTTGTACTAACCTATGGAGGAAAACGATGTCATCAACAGTCAAGTCTAATATAAAATATTTACTGGGGATATATATATATATATATATATATATATATATATATATATATATATATATATACCTACACATATATTTAATGGTATGGGTGTGGACATATGTGCGTATAACTTCAATATGTTTGTAACTGTCTTTTAGTACATGAGTTATTTTTTTATCGTGAACCATTCCTCCTAAACAAGTTACGCCTTGACTACTCTTATAATTGGTTCAAAACATCAAACTAGAATCACGCTGTATGTTTGCTGTCATTTATAACCTTCCTCGATATTTTCTCTCACTTCTATGTAGCTTCAAACACCATCTGTCCGCTTAATTGATAATTGAGCTGATAGTAAAGACGGATTTTATTTTAATTTCTTATTTAAATTCTGGTCATTAAAAAAATATTATCGCTATTCGTAATTTATGCGGTTTTTGCTCAGAAATATATATTTGATTTCGTTCGTGTGACAGTTGAACTTTATGTAGGTTCAAAGATAAACACGAGTAGGAAAGTGTATTTTGTTGTACGTATATGTTTCTAATGACGTATGCTTATCCGTATATGTATGACTGAAAATGCTTATAGGAACACTTCCCCCAGAAGGTCATGGAATGTGCCTGAAACAGGAATGTTTACAGGAGTTGTGAGTGTATCGGTAATTTATACCTGCTCACAGCTCACTCTCATTGGCTGCATTAGCTAGCAATGCCTCTACTCAAT
>NC_142931.1:137275572-137278072 GCF_046866305.1 Octopus bimaculoides | reverse complement strand
ACTCTTTCACCACAACTTTCTCTCACTCTTTCTACCGTTTCTGTTGTACCTGTATTTGAAATGATCAGGCTTGTCACACTCTGTGGCACGCTGAATCTCCCCGAGAACTACGTTAAGGGTACACGTGTCTGTGGAGTGCTCAGCCACTTGCACGTTAACTTCACGAGCAGGCTGTTCCGTTGATCGGATCAACTGGAACCGTCGTCGTCGTAACCGACGGAGTGCCTATCACCATCACCTACTACTGGAAGCTTACTAATGTCCTACGCCTAGATCCTTGGCTCTTACAACTGCACACATACATGCAGGCACACAGGTATAGAAATAGAGAGGGGTAAGTAAATAATATCTCTGAGCAAATTACTATTACTACATTATTTACTGGTTGATTTCAGCCTGATTTGAACTCAGACGAATCTATACGCCAGTCTTTTGAGAAACACCGTCTTGCTCCTGGCTATATCGTTGTATGTAACAGGACTCTTTTACTTGTTTCAGTCATTTGACTGCGGCCTTGCTGGGGCACCGCCTTTAGTCGAGCAAATTGACCCCAGGACTTATTTTGTAAGCGTAGTACTTATTCTATCGGTCAATTTTTGCCGAACCGCTAAGCTACGGGGACGTAAACACACAAGTATCGGTTGTCAAGCGATGTTTGGGGGGACAAACGCAGACATATACACACACATACATATATATGTATATATATATATGTATATATATATATATATATATATATATATATATATATATATATATATATATATATATATATATATATATATATATATGTATATATATATATATATATATATATATATATATATATATATATATATATATATACATATATACGACGGGCTTTTATCAGTTTCCGTCGACCAAATCCACTCACAAGGCTTTGGTCGGCCCGAGGCTATAGTAGAGGACACTTGCCCAAGGTGCCACACAGTGGGACTGAACCCGGAACCATGTGGTTAGTAAGCAAGCTACTTACCACACAACCTGTTTATAAGAAAACATCGCAACAACGAATTAATAGTATTCTATTTAAAGGGTTAATTCAAGCAAGTTATTCAATTCCACATATTATCTGTATATAGCATTGGAAGAAATAAAAATAACGTGATTGTATAAATCTCGAGATGTTTTAGAGGAATAGAGATAAGCCAGTGCAACGTATGAACCTTAAACATATTGAACCTTAGAAACACGCATGCTTATATACGCACATACAGCTCCGTGTTTATCTATTTGTGTGACGTTAGCCTTTAATATTACTTTAATATAGAAAGCTTGATTTTAAATATAAAAACATTATGTGATTTCGACAGGAACTCGCTAAGCAATGCCATTTGTTGCCATGGTACTGTCCATTAATGTCAATATTTCAAACCATCTTAATTCTATATCCAAATTTAACACAACAAATTTCTTCTACATCAACTCAAGATCTTAAATTTTGACTTCTATTTTTATATTTTTTTCCATTGCTACTATCACTTTGCTATTCCTGCCACCATATAGTCCTAATAACATTTACATTACCCAGATGACAGGATGTGAAGGCTTAGTGAAGTTGTCGTTGATTTATTTGGCCTACAGTCGTAACCTCGTCACGAACGTCCGCTTTTCCACGTCAGAAATAACAAATCATTGAAAAGAATTTGTTTAACAGCATGACCTTGAAAATCATAGAGGAATCGATGTTGTGTTGTTCATGCCTTCATGAGATATACAACCAAATAATGGTTTAGATTATGTTTCATTCATAGTCAGTTCTATCTCGCAGATGATCGGTTAGCCATGTTGTCAGATCGTTAGGATAATACGATCTAGTAATTTCTATAGTTCTCCGCATTCTGAGATCAAATCCGCCGAGGGCAACTTAGTCTTTCATACCGCCGAGGTCGAAAAAATAAATTACACATAAAATTATTTCCTACTTAGAATCGACTGATCCCACCACCAAGGAGAATTACTGGAATAATGCCTAAAACAGAAAATATTCTCATCATTTTGCTGCATTAAAACTTATTGATTCATATTACATAATGTCATGAACTGTTATTCGACGAGAAAAATATTTTACCACACAAATTATTTTTTGCAGTATTTGGGATAGTCTCTGCATATAGGTTTCAGTTTATTGGTACCACGCCAGAAATTTCCGTTGAGAGAGAAAATCGATTACATCGAACCCTGAGTTCTTATTTCATTGACCTCGGCATGACGAAAGGCAAAGTAGACTTCGGTGGATTTTAAACGCAGAAAGTAAAGATGGGTGAAATACCGCTACGGATTTTACTTAGCGTGCTACGAATCTGCCAACACACCGCCTTATAGTGTTTACATATCGATTTCAATTTTGATCATTGTTGAGTTCCTGTGTCGTCATTATATAATCAATTAAGTTAAACGATATAGATTACTACATCCGATAAATTTTTTGATTTCGATATTTGTACTCTCTGTGACAAATACTTTTCTTGTATAATTG
>NC_142931.1:137258072-137268072 GCF_046866305.1 Octopus bimaculoides | reverse complement strand
TATATATATATATATATATATATATATATATATATATATATATATATATATATATATATATATATTTATATTTATATTTTGTATCTTTTCATTTGTCTTGCTCGCTTACCTTCTGGCGTTTGCTGAATTTTCTTGAGAACAATCTTTTCTTAATGGTCAAACGATAGGTAGTCTTCTAGCATAATGGATGTCCGCTAAGTGGTCATCCTTCTATTATGTATGTCATAATTTTTCTGAATCTTCAGATTTTTCAATATGCTAAGCCACTGGTTTTAAATTGATATTAATCAAATTAATATTCAATTTTTCACCCTTATCATTTAAACTTATATATATATATATATATATATATATATATATATATATATATATATATATATATATATATATATATATATATATATATTGATATTTATGTCTCTCTGTCTCTCTCACGCTATATATATATATATATATATATATATATATATATATATATATATCTGTATACATATTATTGACGATGAAATTCCAAAGCTCCAATATAAAAGAAATATGTTTTTTTGCGCGGAAGCTTAGGAAACTGCTACAAAGACGGTATGAAAATAAATCACAGATATTTTTATTAGCAGAAATATTAGCTAATGCAAGAGGATCTTGGCGCAAACATACTAACAACGTCTATGCAATCTGAAGAGAATTGCGTTGCCACTCCAATCTGTAGTACGCAGAAGAAAGAATAGATATAAACAGATCCTTTCAAATGTTCAATTAATTTCTTTCAAACCCAGAACTGGTTGATCTTCCAAGGGTACAGGTCTCAAGGAAAGCTCATAATAACTTTGTAGCACATATACCTGCAAAATATTGTATTAAATTGCGAGTCTGAAGAGATATATTCGCGGATCGTATGTCAAGTTCGTGATTTTGCATTGCAATTAACTGAGAGGCGAGATTTAAGTGACAATTCTTTCGAAATCAGTCGGGCTACAAACCGAGTAATTTTCACTTCCTTGCTCATTACTAAGCAATATCTCTTACCAGTCTGGTTACCATCACAAAAATATAACCGGATGCTCATTACCGGTCTGATTTCCTTCATACATAAACATATAACCCCTTTTTTATAAATAGAAATATAGCTCTTTCTCCATTTATATGCAATCTACTTCCATTCATGAAGCAATAAATGCAATGTAGTGCGGCTAACTGAAAAATTGTCGTTAGTTCAACAGCGAGTAACGCGTTGATTAATCATTGAGATATGAAGATGTCCCGCGACTTAGTTTCTGGTAAGTATTCCATATTTTCTTTACGTAGTATATTTGGTTTGCTAAATTTATACAGATAAAAGGTCATGGCCCCGATTATCTGGCTATTTGTTGTGCACCTTCAATGATTAAATGGCTCGCTTAGAATACCTGAATTTCTAATATACTAATTCACAGGCGTCAATTGACAACATATATAAAGGTATGTATGGGTGTGTGTATGTGAGTACTTGAGTGCGTACATGCACACGCATACAAGCACACATACACATACATATATACACACAAACGCATATATATATATAAATATAGATAGATAGATATATATCTATATATATATATATGGGTGTGTGTATATACGTATAACTTAGTAAACCGGAAAAGTGTACCTTTTATGTATATGTGTGTGTGTATGCGCATACAAATATATATATGTATACATTCACACACAACAGAGACAGAAGCTCTCTCTCACACACACATATATAAAAGTTATCAATATATTGATGTACAGTTAACGATGGTATCTTTCTGGAAGATGTTACATTCTGTATGACGAATAATATATAGGAAAAGATATTTTCGTTTAATTTAGATTGACCGTCACATGGAGACCTATTCTGAGAAAGTAATTTCAGAAAGATTGATCGAGTTATTGTTTATTTCTGCAGAATGTTTACCGATAACTTGACTGTACATTGTTGTTATGCATAAGATTTGATTTATATAGAATTATAAAAATACACATAGTTGTAGAAATATCGCTGAAGTTTATAATTCAATTTGTCCTGGAAAAATTACATTTGCAACCGTGCAATTTTTGATGCCAACATTTCTGTCTAAGATTTTATACGAAATCGAGGAAGCCATTATTTGCAGGAAATAATTGCTGGATTTAATAAGAAAAATGCCAACCCATTATATGTACTCACCAACACAAGAACACAAATTTACCTACACATATGCATATATAGGAATATGCACAAACGTATAAAGCACTTAAATTTACACGCGTATATGGTATTTATGGAATAATGTAATACGAACAGGCATATTGGAATACTGGATTCATTAAGTGTTCCTCTTCGAACGAAGCAAATAAGTATTGTGTGTCTTATTTAGGGAGGTGAATCCCAAATTTTGTCATTAAAATTTCTTGAATCCTCGAAGGTGAAGCTACGGTATACTGATAAAATGTTTCAAGTAATTCTCCCGTGCTTTCAAAAGATCTTGCAACAATATTTTAATATACGATTATTCATCAACATTGTTCTTAGAGCAACTCTTCTTCCGTAGTAATTCTTTTCATGTCCTCATCTATTGAATAATGAATTCCAAGGCGAAGCAACATGCCGTCATTGAATTCTTTATCAACGACGGGTATAAGTTGTCTGCTAAGCATTAAACGTCTATACGTTGTTTGCAGATACATCAAAATTCGCAGTTACATTCCGCATTTGAAAATGCACGTGAATCTTAAAACGTGTAGGCGTTTTTCAATTTTGTAATAAATTTATTCACATACTTAACGGGTAATGACAGTGTTTGCTAATCAATCGTACAAATCTATAATTAAAGGGTTAGGAGAGTTTAAAGTTACAAGATAAAATCATCTGAAAAACATGTTTAAACGATCAAATGTTCAAATGTTCACACACATTTCAATGAGTTTCAAAGAAATAGATAATAATATAAGTGTAAATGTTTGGTGAAGATCATAGTAAATGTACATTATTGAAAGATCAGTCATATAGAGTTTTTATAAAAACAGCTTCACCTGAGATGAAGAGACCAGCGTACTGAGAGTGAAATTGAAAAAAGAACAACACACAGCACGATGGAAATTGTCAAAAAATAACTCTTTTCCTTTCTCCCCGCATATATATATATATATATATATATATATATATATATATATGTGTGTGTATATATATATGTATATATATATATATGTATGTATATATATATATATATATATATATATATATATATATATATATATATATATATATATATATATATATATATGTATATATATATATATATATATATATATATATATATATATATATATATATATATATATATATGTATATATATATATATATATATATATATATATATATATATATATATATATATATATATATATATATATATATGTATATATATATATGTATATATATATATATATATATATATATATATATATATATATATATATATATACATATATATATACACACACACATATATATATATATATATATATATATATATATATATATATATATATATATATATATATATATATATATATATAGCAGAGCAAGCACATAAATGCGAAACAAGATAGAAAAATAGTACTTGAATGGCAGAGGTAGAGTAACATGCTTTATTAAAAAGTAGCGAAATATCCATTTTTTTTTTCAAAGATCTTATCCGAGTTCTCTATGTCTCTAAATTTTTTCCTTCATTTCTCTCTGGGTGTAGCTATTAAATTTGCGGGATTTAAATTTTCTAAGCCTGAATAGGTATTTTTCAAATGTTTTCAATTCCGAAATAGTTGGAAGATTTTTAGAAGGTTTTAAAACATATTTCTTTCCGTTAGATTTCTGCTTTGTATCAAAGAGAAAAGCTTTCCATCTCGTTCTTCGGAGAAAATCCTCCGTTTTTTCGCTAAAACTCTCGAGGTATTGCTTCTGTGCCGGGAACGGAAGCTGAAACTCTGAGTAACATTTTTCCGACATTTTTGCTGCTTTTGAATATATATATATATATATATATATATATATATATATATATATATATATATATATATATATATATATATATTTATCAAAACAGTTTGATTCAAAATTTTAATACTCTGAGTTTCAAGTGTAACGCTAATATTCATCCGAGAATTCATCCTAAAATTCTTCATCCTAAAATTAGGATGTTTCTGTTTAGTTGAGATAAGTCCAGTGCTTCTAATCCAAACCGTTCTGAAAACCAGGATAGATTGCGCCTTCGTGAACTGTAGTCTTGAGGCACACTACTATGGCATATATTTTTCTTCACTATAATGCAATTTCGATTTCTATTTCTATATAATTCCACTAACTTAACCGGAAAAAATATGTATTCATTTACCTGCTAAGCACAATTTTGAACTTCTCAGAATACAAAGGTAAGTATTTTCCGTGTACGTTTTTGTATATCATATACAGCCAGATGAGATACCACCACTTAACTGCATCAATAGTTGTTCAGAAAATTAAGTCAGTTTAGTTCACGCACTATAACAGGAAATTTCTAAGATCAGTATGTATATAGTCAGCAAGAAGTGAGTATGAAGCAAGCAGCTCGACTATATTTCATTACTTTACAGGAGAGTTTTATTTTTTCCTTCAGGCTTATCAAACCCGTATGTAAAGAACTGTCAAAACATTTCTGTTAATGAAATCAATTTGAAAATTAAGACATATTGTTTCTCTCAAGATTTGCGAAATATTTAAGAGATGTCAGTCGGAATAACATGTACATTTTACTCCCAAAACAGTTTAAACTTAATATATGGTTTATTAGGCAGGAAATTATTGTGGAATCGTCAATACTTTGTGTTGTTTGAAATATAGACTTAGCTATTAAACATCTTCTGTTTCCAAACGTGTAAATGTGATTATGTTACAGTTACTTGTTGAAGTAAATCATATATAACAGTGGAACTGACCGTTGGGTAGTCTTCGGCTATATTTCATCGAAGGGTTGTTTTTGTAATGCAGTATTCTATACCTAATTACTTATACTTCTACATATGCTGAGTTTCACTGTCAAAAGCAATTTATTTTATTCCTCTCGAAGTTTCTAGATTCTTATTACGTAAACAACTAGTTTCATATATATTTATCAGTTTTATCAAGTCTAAATACTTGATGCGTATAAACTATAAGAATTTGTTGAATTAGATATTTTGCGTTTGAATGCATTCATTAAAATGTAAATAAGAATACTGCTACAAAGAGAAGCACAACCACACGTATGTGCCGCTGCGGGTGCGCACACTCATAGACATTGTCTGAATATAATTATATTTCTTTTAAAAATTGTAATATTATCATTCCAAATATTATATATAAACATATATTGTGTGAATGAGAAAGAAGGAGAGAAAGACAGAGGGTGAGTGAGAGACAAACTTTCTGTATGCAAATGTACATATACCTGGAGATTTCATTACATTATTTTAAAGATTAATATCGCTATGAATATTAAGTAGAAGTTTGTTTTAATTTTGCATATGTAATTTTATCAGAGACACAATATAAATAAAATTAAATAGTAACCATGACATTGATGATAAGTCTTCTAATTTGAGCTCCATTGCACGTTCGAATAAATAATTTGAAGAGAGAAACATTTTGATAAACATGAAAATTGCAGAATTCTTGTGACAATATATATATATTTTTTATAGTTTCAGCTCAGAGCAGCGGCCATGCTGATGCACCATCGTTAAATATATATATTATAGATTAAAATTAAATAAAAATATCACGATGACTATTAAAGTAAATTGTATTATTAAATGAGAATGCAAATGCCCTTATTCCGCTTAGTTACAAGAGATACTTCTTTGAAGGGCTGTACAATCTTAGTTATGTAAAAATGAAATATATCTCGTAAAAAATAAATAAAATAAAACCATATTCATTGAATCAAGTTATATAAGGCTATGTTGTAAATCGTGTACAAAATGCGATGCGCTATGAACAATGCTAAACTGAAGTGCACATTTGATTTTCATCCTCAGCGTAGCACTATAAGAGGAGATCTTGGATGAAATACATTTCATTTGCGACAACCTATTTTGTTCTGGTTCTGATATATCTTCTGTCCAGTATACCATAACAAGGGATTTAAGGCCGGTAGGGTGTGATTTTGTTAAAAAGCCTTGTATATGGTTGGGGGATATTTAATAGCCATTGATTAAGTTTCGAGCTTTCCTTTATTGATAAGCTTAATTATTTACCTTACTGTGCTAATAGAAAAAAAAAACATAAAATGTTTAGCCAGAACACAGTCTCCGATAAACATTTAAATAAAGACAGACTTGAAACAGACTCGGTCGGAGTAGAGAGGGCAAGTCGTTCATGTTGTCAAGAAATGACAAAATTACTTTCACAAACCATGCCTGATTGCTTGAACGATCATTTAATAAAACAATCGATTAATTAATTGGTTCAATATTTAATCACTTAATTAATAATCCTAAAATTATGCTGCATGTTTATTATTGGCATAATGATCCCCAAGAGATACAACAATATATGTTCCAACTTGCGAGTTCAAATCAAGAAGTCAAATACGAAAACGAAATTCATATATTAGTTGTAGTTTTAATAGGGCAGTCAATTAGATATCTCTACTCCACAACATACATTTGCTCCATTGCGTAGAATAGTTTTATTTAGTTTGGTTGATGGAGAAGAACTTGAGATTTCTCAGATTTTTCTTTATTGCATTTAAATACAAAATAAACGCGTAAGGTTTGTAACACATGAACGTAGCCTCAGTGCTCAAACACTGTCGAAACAGCGAATCTGTGAAGAAAGACTTTCTTTGACATTGCCTAGGTCCAGCTAGCTGCCGGCAATATTTTTCAGGAAAATGGTCAATGGAACTGATTAACCATTCAAATATGCTTTGTTTGACATTACAATGAAAGGTCACAAAATTGACTCCATTTACTAAAATCCTACGTGAACTAATTATTGATCCGTTAGTAAAATATACATACTTGCACATACATGCATAAATACATGAATGCACGCGCACGCACACACAAACACATACACACACGCGAAAGCAACGCAAATGCACATTTATAAATTTACAGATGCTCATGTATATATAAACACCTCACAAAATAAAATACGCATATATATATACATACTCTCTTCTTTATCATTTGCAACAAAGATGCATTTCAGTACAGCAATACCAACGTGGTTGGCCTTCGCTTCGTGTTAAGGCGCGGATGTTTCCAGCTGCAAAGATCATAACAATCAGGAATAAAATATTAAACTAATGTATATATATATATATATATATATGTGTGTGTGTGTGTGTGTGTGTGTGTGTGTGTGTGTGTGTGTGTGTGTGTAATGTATATATATATATATATCTTGCTCCCTGTCTCTCTCTATTTATGTATGTATTGTATAAGTAGACAGATGTATCGTCATCGATAAAGTTATGTATGCTGCGTAGATGACATTCGAAAGGCTGGAGTAGTTTGAATGGCAACCGATGCTCCATCGACCGTACTCTCCGAACATTTCCCCATCTGTCTATCGTTTTTTCCGCAGTTTTCAAATTCCTTTGGATGGATAAGATATGAACTCTGTAGACGGGGTCAGAACAGTACGGGAGGGGTATTTTTCGTGAGTAACAAGTGAATTTTGGAAGAAGGGCCTTGCAAGTCGACCGGTTAGATAGAAGTGCATTGTAGAAAATGAAGGAGGGTATTTTAAATTTAAAATGATCTTTGTTTATCTTGATTTTGAAAACAAAAGAATTACAAAAAGCCCGCATTATTTATGGGATGCATGTTTTTATGCGTATAGTTACTCACTCCTATTTGTCTGTCTATCTACTTATCTATGTGTCAGACTGCCAAACGGCCTGTCTGCCAATTCATCCATTTATTAATTCATCAAACTATCTATCTATCTATCTATCTATCTATCTATCTATCTATATATATATATATATATATATATATATATATATATATATATATATATATATATATATATATATATATATATATATATATATATATATATATATATATATATATATAAAGAAATGTAAGGGAAGCAGTAAGATATTTTTGTAGTGAAGAGCATAACAATTAGTCACTTGTCGACAAAATGAAGGATTTTTTGGGGAGTATGGAGAATAAAAGTAAGCTGGGTTTGACTAATTGCCGCGTTGTTAACACTTGATCAGAGATCGATTAATCACTTACTAACAATTGAGCGAACATTACCTTATAAAAGGTCATATTATTCATAAACTCTGACAGAAATGAGTTGCTCTGCCGAATTTGCAAAATTGTGCAATCGACAGTAACAATATTTTGTTAATTAATATGAATATGATGCAACACAGCCAAGTCGTTCCGTCGCCACTACGTTGATTTGTTGTAATTTCATTCGAAATAATTTCAAATCCGGCCAAGGTAAATTTTGATTCTTTTGTCTATTATTACTGGCATTTTTCCGACTCTTTACTATCTGGATAAATTTGCACCCTGGTTGATTTTGTGTTTGATCCTTTTGAAGTACCAGCTGAGCACCCGGGTCTATGGTATTGCTTAACTCCCTTTACCAAAATGTCCGACCTTTTGATTATTGTAGATATAATTATTACTAATTCGATAAGGGGTGGGAGTTCTCGGAATATTTCCATCTCTTTAAGCTGTAAATTCAAATGCAGTCTATGTCAAATTTGCCGTCCATCTCGTGGGATTCGATAAAATAAGAATTATTTCAGCATGGGAGCATCCTCCATTCAAAATTACTGGTCTTGTGTTAACATTTGAAATAAATATTAATGGCTCAAGAAAGGCCAACAAGCAGGTTTGTTATCGCGCTGGACAAAACGCGTAATGCCTTTTCTTCCAGCTTTTTACGTTCTGAGTTCAAATGCCGCCAGTGTCAATGTTGGTTTTCATCATTTCCGCGTCGATAAAATTGCTGCCAATAAAGCACTGGGGGCAATATAATCGACATCTCCCTCTCCTCAAAACTGTTGGCCTTTTGCCAAAGTTAGAATTATCTCTGGTTCGATAAATACGATAGCAGTCCTCTCGGTAAGCCGATTCTTGTCTTTCTCTCACTACTGCTACCAGCATATCTATCATTCTAACTTCAGGATGACATCTCGTGCTGTTCGAGCTGCGGACGGGTGGGATCTCAATGATAAAATACTCGTAGTTTTTGTGAGGACACAACACTGAACGCTTAAACCAGTGGTTCTCAACAAGAGTCCATATGGCCCTTGACATGTTTGGGGGTTCACGAAACAAAATACTAAATTGGAGATGTGTAATATTAATTTAAGGACCCCTAAAAACATTTTACTGTAAAGGAGGCAGCCAGGTTTCTTTCTTTAGCATTTTACATAGTTCGACCTACACAAGTTAATGTACGACAAACAAAGTAGGAAATTTAGTAAATATAGTTTTTAAGCATCGAATGGCTATGGGGGTCCACCAAATAAAAACATTATAATGAGAGGAGTCTATAGATAGAAAGTGGTCGAGAACCCCTGGACTGAACGGCGTTCATCGCTCAAGGCAGAGACGTCGTCGTCGCCGTCGCCATATGTCGTACGACTGCAGTGCACAACTGACACTACAAGGGAAGTCGTCTCGATTAAGTGGAAGTTCTCCAGCTTCCTCGGCCCTTGAGCCAGCACTTGATATTTTCTCTCCAGTATCTTCCTTGCTCGCCCCTTAAACTGCGGCCCTCTACACTTCCTGAAATAGTAATGTTTTCCAATCAGCCGGTTTTTCGAATATGGCCATAACAGATGTGCTTTTGTTTTTTTCTCAGTGTTCAAGACTTGTAGACTTTCACCTACATGATATAATATCCATTAATTCCTCATGTAATCCTTCTAAGAGTCTCGTAACATTCCTATACACTCACATTTCAAACGCATTAATTATGTTCACTTCAAATTCGTTTACAACC
>NC_142931.1:137245572-137253072 GCF_046866305.1 Octopus bimaculoides | reverse complement strand
ATCAATTACAGCATTGGCTTTATAAATATTACATTAAATTTGCATTAATTTGCATGTTATAATAAATACATGAGAATGTAAGTGCACAACCTTGAAACCACATATTAAATTTCCTCATTATTCTGGAATGCATGTCAGAATACATTGTTACACACATCCATATATATGTGTGCGCGTGTTGTGTGTTTGCATGCTGTTGTTTGGTTAATTGCGCGCGTGTGTGTGTTTGTGCGTGTATGTGTATGTGTGTGCGTGTGTGTGTGTGTGTGACGGAAAACGAATAAGCATTTTTATAGAAGAGGCGTTAATTACAAATTGCAGAATATTGGAACGTCAGCAACTTCCAGTAGGCTGATTAGCTGTGTGGTACAAATTCCACAAGTGATCACAAGTTTACTTTCAGAAGTTGGGGTTTTAAGGTATAAGAAATCACGTGTTAAATGATAGAAACAACACAATTTTGTTCATGCATTTAGACGTGCGGAATAGGAATACTGCCGGGTTCAGAATCCATTCAGATCGAATGAATAAAAAGCCGCTCGCCGTTATTAGTGATCTTGACGAACTGTCTTAAAAGGAGGGAAGATGAGAGAGAGTGAGGAAGAGATGTGAAGGGAGAGAGAGAAAAAATTTAGTGAGTGAGAGAGACAGACAGAGAAAATTAGTGAGTGAGAGAGAGAGAGAGAAAATTAGTGAGTGAGAGAGAGAGAGAGAGAGAGAAAATTAGTGAGTGAGTACGAGAGAGAGAGAAAATTAGTGAGTGAGTACGAGAGAGAGAGAAAATTAGTGAGTGAGAGAGAGAGAGAGAGAGAGAAAATTAGTGAGTGAGAGAGAGAGAGAGTGAGAAGATTAGTGAGTGTGAGAGAGAGAGAGAAAATTAGTGAGTGAGAGAGAGAGATAGAAAATTAGTGAGTGAGAGAGAGAGAGAGAGAAAATTAGTGAGTGAGAGAGAGAGAGTGAGAAGATTAGTGAGTGAGTGAGAGAGAGAAAGAAAATTAGTGAGTGGGTGAGAGAGAGAGAGAGAAGATTAGTGAGTGAGAGAGAGAGAGAGAGAGAGAGAGAGAGAGAGAAAATTAGTGAGTGAGAGAGAGAGAGAGAGAGAGAAAATTAGAGAGTGAGAAAGAGAGAGTGAGAAAATTAGTGAGTGAGTGAGAGAGAGAGAGAAAATTAGTGAGTGAGTGAGAGAGAGAGAGAGAAGATTAGTGAGTGAAAGAGAGAGAGAGAAAAAATTAGTGCGTAAGAAAGAGACGCATGCTGCTGATAGGTATAATGGTGTAGCGTTGGTAGGTGTATTGGATAACGGAAGTAGCGTTGATTGTTGGACAGCGAAATGTGTAGTGTTTTTTTTATTTATATTCTTATATCGCCCATTACGAAACACATATAATTAATTATCGTTCATCAACGGAATCATATTTGTTTATAAAATATAAATAATGATAAATGCCACTAGATAACAAGAGAAAGAATGACAAGGCTTCGGTTGCAGCGTAGACAGCAGAAGAGAGACGAATTACTAGAAGCATGGGTATAGCAGCTTAGAATATGAAAATATATATATATGGAAAAGAAAGCATTCAGTATTTACAACAGATGTCAGAATGAGTTTAAGATAGAAATATATAAATGAACGAGAAAGACATAAAAACAGGAAACAGATTGCTGAATTTAACATCAATGATGTCATGAATATTGTACGTAAATATCGTATAGCTCAAAGTGTAACAACGTAGCTCTCAAAGATGTTGATAGTGTGTCTTCAGTACTAGCTATGTAGACATTTATACATGCCAGAAATGAAAGTCTTCAGAAAAATATACTATTTCATCTTTGAATTTTCAAATTAGTCGTGAAATTTCCGTGGGTGATGCTAGTATAATATAAAATGTTGCTAATATGATGTCGTAATTAGATATAAGATCAGTGGGCGTGTTGGTACTACACTGAACATTGTCACAACCATATTCTTACAGTAAAGAAAATTTCATATGAGGCTGGTCGTGGAAATTGTTAAATAGCTTGAAGCGGTATTATCTATAAACTTACTTTGAAAGTTACAGCAGGCATCATTGTTTGCCATAACACAATAATTAAATTTAGTGAGGAAATATATACAATTCTGCTCTAAATCTCCTACAAAGTACAATATTTCACAAAATTGGATATAAAGGAATGCAAAGATGACTATAAATTTGTAGTGAAATATTGATCCCACCTGACTTTCTTTTCTAATTAACTTTTTATGTACTCATATTGCTGACAATTATGTTAATTTTATCGCTGTCGCCTATTTCATTTTATTTTAATTCGATGTGCATTTATTAAAACAATATGCAAAGAAAATTGAGGCAAACATAAGACAGTTGCTTAAGTGACTCCAGTTATATTAGATATTAAGGTTTTACGTTATTTTTTATCACACAATTAAGATAGCGGCAATAAACATGACAATTATCAATGAGGAAAACAATATGTAATTCGTAAATAAATTCTACTTTCATTTCGAAAATTAAATGCTAAACTGTTTAGATATAAACCAGTCAAAATAGCATTGCATAAAAAATTGACATAAAATGTATTGCGATATTTTAATTTTCAGTTGTATCGAGTAAAATACGTTGTGTTTTATATTTGGTTGTACAACGAGAACATCATCAAATATTTCTATGGAAAATACAAAGACATAAAACCTAAATGATCATCTATCAAGTATTTAAAAATAAAATCGGTATCTTGAAGAATTCATTTTGTCAGATAGTGTGTGGTACAAAAGTTGGTTAAAGCATATAAGAATTCCTAGAATCGTGTTCGATACTGGTGCATGCTCACCATTTTTATTTTATTCACGGTACTAGCGGTTTTCTGTCTCTCTTTTCTTTCTCCCCTTCCCTGTACACACACACACACACATGTAATGTGAAAAAACAAAGACCTGGTAATTCAGTCTGCAAACATTACGCCGATTAGAGATGAATTTAATGGACAATTGTACATGAACGATTGAAAATATATAAAAATGTATAAGTAAATAAATATATTAAAATATATATATATATGTTTAAAGTAATAGATTTTAAAGAATCTCCGGATGTAGACATCAAAACGCTAAAACTTGCGTGTATAGATAAGAATATTGGAGAAAGTCTGAAGTGGTGATGGAAACGAACTAAAAGATACAATGAGGAGCGAAGTTAAGATTCGGGATCGTTAAAATTAGTTAAAAGTAGAATACCCAAACAGCAGAGAATGGGTGCCCTACTTTAATTTTAATTTTCGCTCCTCATTGTATCTATTACTTCGTTTCCATCACCACTTCAGACGTTCTCCAACTTTTTATCTATACAGGCATGTTTTAACGTTTTTATGTCTGCATCCGGAGATTCTTTAAAAGCTATTACTTTACACAAATATATAAATGTATAACTTTATTGATTTATATTTTTAAAAAACAGGTCTGCGTATTTATATATTACAACCTATCATGTATAATTGTTCTTTAAATCCATCTCTTTTCGGAGTCATGCTTGCAGACTGAATTACCAGGTCTTTTGTTTCTTCACATTACATATTTATATCTTTCGTTTCAAGTTATACTTGTGCACTTCTAAGTCCAAACCTCTATATTGTGAGAGTATTTCTAATCAATCTTCTTTCTGAAAACAATTATATATATATATGTAAGGAATGGAAAAAGTAAAACAGACAACAATTGTTTCATTGCAGAGTAATGCTTGATACATCAGTTGTAGCTTACACAGAATCAGCTTAGCTGATTTCGTTTTATCGTATAGTATCCACTTTTACTTATGTATACGGGTTGAATACATGCTCACAGCTTACTAACTTTCTCAAGTTGGATCACTCGGCCATCATATGTGAGTATGTGTGCAAACACAAACAGACACCAGGATGTAAGGTGCTATGATAGCTATTCTAATACATATTCACTTGGTTAATGTTATTCCACTATGGGATCATGTATACTGAGAATTTAAAAAAATACCAACGAGATACATTTAAACATCTTATATTTTGAATTAAGGTATATTCTCACTATATAATATTGCCCTAATAAAATAAGAAATAAGATATTTATTTTGTTTAATATGTAAGGAAAATGACAAAAAAATTGATAAACATTCATTGATACGCGCATATACTCACAAACCCTCACTTACACACACACACACACACACACACACACACACACACACACACACACACACACACATACATATATATATATATATATATATATATATATATATATATCTTATAAATTATGAAATTATTATCAGCAAACGTTATTATACAACGAGAAATCAGAAATGAATTATAAACCAAATAAACTGAAAGTAATCACTAAACTTATAGTAATTCATTCATTGATTATATTCATCAGCACAATTACTTCATTTTTGGAAATTGTTAGCAGAAATGTTAGTTTCTATGACGTGTTAAGACGTAAAGATTATGCAAATATCTAACGCTCGATATAGTCTATACAAGTATCCTGCACGAAACACTAAATATCTATTCTCAATACACATCATCTTACATCTCTTTTGATTTTATATAACATATCTTGGAAAGTAATCCATTGACAGATATTTCACATGGTTAATTTTGTATTAAAAGAAAAATATCAAAAATTAATGTAGCTTGAATTCTGTTACCTAACTTAAAGATAGTTGTACACTATATAATACATGACGTTTGTGTTAAATGTAGAATGTTGGTATAGAAATCTTTTCTTCTCAGATTTGTTTAATTATTTGATAGATGATCGAGACTAAAGTGATATTGCAATTGATAACTCTGTTCAAAAGATTTTACTGTTATTACTTTTAGACATGGCATTAAGGAATGAAGTCACCAACTCATTCTATGAAATTCCTTCATGTCTAGATTAAATTTCGGAAGGAATAATTTCCTCATTAATAAGTTCTAGACGTATGAAGTTCCTTTAATTCCTTGTGAAGATTTCGTTTCGACATTCGACCTTCGATGGCAAGATGTCAATCGGATTTTATGACTATCTATTTCAGCTTGTAAAGACCGTGGCTTTGTCAATGAAATATATTACACAGTCAGTGTAATTTTCCAATTTGCTGCATAATAAGTTCAGTTAGTGAGAGAGTAACCCAATATAAGTAATCATATATTCAATCGGCTGCTCGTTTGTAAATATTAACGATGATACTTTATATTAAAATACTGATATCAGAAAGATAACTTGAAAGTGACTGCAATAAAATCAAAGGAGATGGATGTAGTTTTCAGCACTATGAATTCTATGAATTAAAGAAAATGAAGTCACTGGCTTCAGTTATACCATATACAACGCATTTTATTACTTCCCATAAGAATCCCATTCGTTAGATTTCGTAAACAATCTTGGCTCTATGTCTGATCATTGTTGTTTGTTGAGGTGTCAGTAATGTCGGGATATTAGAATAACAAGTATAACTGCAATGAAGACTGAGTTGGTAGCAAATACAACAATAACAACATCAACTATATTAAAAAGCAACAACATATTGAATCTGTTCAACTTAGAGAGACACATATTGGTGACTTTAATCATCAAAGTAAGAAGTGGAAAAGAAGTGGTTTAATTCTTCTCAAACCATCAATTTGCTCAGCTGACCAATCATATAAATAGCGAAGAAGGTAGGTTTTAAGTGTGAATTGATGCGGTTAGTATATTTGTGTACTAATAAATTGAGACATCATTTGTATGGTGTAGTAAATGCTGTCTTTGAACAACGCCTCCGTGACGTCCTTAGCAGTAATACTCTTCTAAATATCAAACAAAATATGAATATTATATATATATTATTAATAGTTTTACTAATAATTCTGATGTAGATAGCCAAGGAGTCATATATTGAGAAAAAAGAATATGTATGTTTTTCGCTCTGTCTGATAAATAATTGTTTTTCTAACTTACTTAAAGAAACCAATTTCATAATAATTACACTTTGGTATATTTAATACCAAACATGTCTCGCTCTTACGTTTTCATTAGAACTTGATTAAATTAGATTATGAATTACCCATCTTTTGATATAATTTTCAAAGTAGTTTCTGTGTGAATTATTTAAAGAATTGTATTGCAGTTTAGAATATATATACGTTCGAATATTAAATCAATTTTATTGTTTAATTGTTGTTTAAAATTTGTTTACAGCTCATACAGTAAATTATATTCACATGGCGGATGCTTCATACGAATATTAAACCGACTCTAGCATTTGCATACTTCTTCATTTTTATCACCTCCAGAATGATGGCCATCACAGTTGACTTCTGTCTCGTTGTTGAGATTGGAATTTAAATTATGAAGGGACATAACTAAAAACCGAAGACATTTAGACGAAATTTGGACGACTTTGTCAATTCATATTGTCTCTTTACTCGCTTAAATTTTCACTTGTTTCCTTCACTGGAAACGACTGTGCTTCAACAGCACGCTAAAGTGACTTGTCAATGATATCGACCACGCTCATCCTAACGATGGACAAGAAAAGTAGCTCTCTTATAATTGTGACATTGGTAGTTGATGCGACACATGAATTCCTATTTACTAAGTTTACTAAACGAATTACAGTTTCAAAACTATTCAATCTTTCTTAAACATTATTGCTGTGTCCCAGCATGACCACAACTCTGGAGCTCAAACAGGCAAAAGAGTATTATATACAAAATTATAATTTTCCAATTGGGTTACGTATTTCTTTAAAGCATTTTAATTTTTCGACGATTATTCAACATTTGCCGATCCCTATGTTAGTATTTTACAAGCGGGAGATTTAAGCTGTTGAATTCATTATGGATGTTCTGTTTTGCAGTTGCGAGTAATGATGTGGTTCAATGAAGCAGGCTAATTTTGTGTTGTCTACAAAGTGGATATGCGGGTTGGGTGGGTGATAATCACGCATGATGTTACTTCATCCTTTTCTATAATTATTTAGAATTTTTATAGAGTTGACAAATCAAAATGTTTCAATGTTGACAAATTAAAATATTTCAATGTTGATAAATTATCTTGTTCAAAACAGGTGTAAGTTTGGTCACCACTGAAATTAATGAACCTTGTACATTCTAACAAATTGAAATACAATTTGAATTTCAAACGTACACCTTCTCTTTTGTACATCATAAGTTATCAACATTGAAACATTTTAGTTTGTCAACATCGAAATTTTTAACGATGTTTTTCTAATTTCAAACTTTTACTATTGATAAACAAGAAATATTGTTGAAACTAGTTTGGTATGTATGTAAATAAATGTATTTTAAACATTTACGAGCTTTTGAAATTTAAGTGCATTTTCAACAACGCATTTTCCTATATATATATATAATGTTCACATTGCTTAAATAAATGGAATCGCATGAAACGATCGTACTGCATTAACTTTGGATATCCTTGTTGCTTATTCTGATTTTCATCACCTTATTTTGAAATTGTATGGATAATACCCAAATGGATAA
>NC_142931.1:137230572-137238072 GCF_046866305.1 Octopus bimaculoides | reverse complement strand
ATATGTTCAAAAACTGAATAGCCCAAAGTAAGGTTAAAAAGACAGTTTATGCGCCTAATGTTTATCTATGAGGCTGCTATTCAATTTGTAACGAATTTCCACACTTTTGTGGATGTATTAACACTGATTATTATCATTATTATTATTATTATTATTATTATTATTATTATTATTATTATTATTATTATTATTATTATTATTATTATTATTATTATTATTATTATTATCATGAAGTCGCCGAGCTGGCAAAATCGTCAGCAAGCCGGACAAAATGCTTCGCTGCATTTGTCGGGGTATTACATACATTTGATTAAAATGTCACCGAGTTCGACTTTGCCTTTCATCGTTTCGGGTCGATATGTTCTAGTCAAGTGCTGGCGTTCATGTAATCGACTAACCCCACCACCAAAATTTCAGGCCTTCTACCTGTAGTAGAAAGTATTATCATTATTTTCGTTATTATTATTGTTATCATTTTCCGACTGAATTCTATTTTATTTCATCTTTTGAGTGGATCACATCCGGAGACCAAACGTTCGTATATATTAGATGGACAGAACCTTCCTGAGAATGTGGGCAGTTGATGAAAACAGAATTTTTTTAGTCTCATAAATTGTTGGTTTCTCAGGGATCTGTTAAAATCTTGTCAGTACCTTTATTGGTCATTCCCATTATTATTATTATTATTATTATTATTATTATTATTATTATTATTACTATTATTATTATATGTTACACTTTTGCTTTGTATTTGAACAAGCAGCTTCCATGTCTCACCCAGAGACCTCAAGAGACAACAAGTTAGAAGTTCATGTTGGTATTATGCCTAGGGTGTCATATATTTGGTTTTGCACATAGTATTTTTCTAGAGAATGTTTAAGAAAACAAGAAAATTATGAGTTTGTTTTAGAATTTGAAATTACATAGACAGCACTTTAAGTAGGATATAGGCAGTTCCTATGAACACTATTTTATAAATTTCTGCCAATTTCTATTTTCGTGTTACCTGAGCTAGGAATTAGCTCCTTTTGCTATCAATCTTAGGGCACCTATGACAACTGGTATTGTTTTAGTCTTGAGGTTTCACATTTTGCGAATTTCTATTTCAAGATCTTTATAGTTACTTAGTTTTTGGTAGGTCTTGATAAATACATTTATATCGATTGGGACCGTAATATGAATGATTTTTGTCTGAAGACTTTCAATATGTCTGGCCTATTCGCATCAGTGTTTGTATCAGTTTGTAGTAGTAGTAGTAGTAGTAGTAGTAGTAGTAGTAGTAGTAGTAGTAGCATTGATTTGACTCAGTTTCGGTTTTATTCATAGTAGGATTTATGTGTTATAGCAAGTAACTTAGGCATCCTCTAGTTTTCAATTGTCTTTCAGGTGCTTAGAATCCTCTCGATAATATTTCCTGTCCCTAAGAGGCAAACGTCCTGTAGAAGCTCTATAGGGCATTCTATAGAATCTCCTTGAACCATTTGTCTATTCTTGCAGTTTCAAGTTCTAAAGGATTTTAATTTTTTTTTCATTTTTTTCTTCATCAAACGGACATAATGGATCATTTAGTAAACAACTTCACTTTTTCCCCGAATATCATTGTTATATCTGATAAGGCAGTGAGCTGGCAGAGACGTTAGCACGCCGGGTAAAATGCTTGATGGTATTTCGTCTATCTTTATCTTCTGAGTTCAATTTCCGTCGAATTCGATTGTGCCTTTCATCCTTTCCAGGTCGATAAATTAAGTACCAGTTGTATTCTGGGGTCGATGTACTCCACTGGACCCCTCTCCAAATATTCCAGGTCTTCTACCTACAGTAGAAAATATTATTGTTTTATCTGCTTCGTTATTTTCTAAATTGTCGTTCATTTCAATTGCAAAGTCGCAGAAAATCTTACAATTCTCCGTCTGCAACACTCTTTTGAATCGATGATCATTCCGCGTGTCTCCAGCTTCAAATCCCCATTCCTGGCAACGCTTCCAGTGCAAAACTTTTGTAACTTGTTCATGTGTCCATTTCTTATATTCTTCCTGCACAAATTGTGCAAACACTTCAGGATGGAATAGAAATGTCACAGGATATTTGATGAGAACAATACAAAATGTAGAAAACGACATAATATCATGTCAAATACATACTAAACAGCGATCTTTAAATAACCGTCTCACTTTACAGGCCACTACATGTAAACGACCTGTGTGTAAGACGCTACATATTGCCAAAAGTTTGCTAGTTATTTGGGTAGTTGTGAAAACACAATAATAGTTATATTTTCAAAATAGGCTTGATACTTCAAAACACGCTATTTCAATAGATGACCCATGTCATATGTGTTTTTAACATAAATTATTTTCCTTTTAGGATGAAAGTATAAGAATGATAGTTTAAGATTGCAGATATAATTGTTACTTCAAGGGAAATAAATGTTGTTGCAAATTGAAATCTTTAAAAGTGAGTAGTTTAAGAGAAACGTATCCATTACAGATAAAATGGCTAAAATTGATAGTAAATTTAGACTTTATCAAAGACAAATCATTCTTAACTAAGTGTAAATAAAATTCTATCACGCTTTGAAGCGGAGATCTTAGGTGTAACTTCAGTTATCTGCAAGTTAACTGTGTAGTAAACGGAAGGAAACAAACATAGTATCAAAGAGGAGCAATTAACGTATAACTGAAAGGCTATCAAATGACAAGGTGTACATATTAGAGTGTGGTGGCGCAATGGCCCAGTGGTTAGGGCAGCGGACTCGCGGTCAGAGGATCGCGGTTTCGATTCCCAGAAAGGGCGTTGTGTGTGTTTATTGAGCGAAAACTCCTAAGCTGCACGAGGCTCCGACAGGGGGGGGGGGCGATCCCTGTTGTACTCTTTCGCCCCAACTTTCTCTTACTCTTTCTTCCTGTTTCTTCAGTAACGCTGCGATGGACTGGCGTCCCGTCCAGCTGCGGGGAAAGGCATACGCCATAGAAACCGGGAAACAGGGCCCATGAGCCTGGCTAGGCTTTGAAAGGGCGAAGGAAGGAAAGAAGGACATAGAGTAGTGCCTTTGAATTTGGGAGCAACTCTTTCAAAGGGGAGTAATTACATTCACAACTCACAATGTAAATAACAATAGGAGTTAATCTGAAGTTCCTAAGCGTCACAGTGCTCTTTGTTTACCATCTACGTTTTCTAAGTTCAATTCTCGTCAAAATCAACTCCGGCTTTTCATTCCTTTTCAAAGTTGATGAAAACTCAGAAGCTACATCTCAGTTGTTGGGGAATAAATGAATTTATTCACATAGGCAGCATTTTCCAAACTTACGCTTCATGTCTGGTTCTAAATGTTAAGTTCCTCTTTTATGAATCTATATTTCTGATATTGATTGAAATATATCATGGACGGCAATTTGTTTAAACGATTATACTTTGATTTGTTTTGGACATAATGGATTCAAATATTCCAGTCTTAGTATTAAACTCAAACGTCGATCTGTTAAGCTTCTATGCCTAACGTACGAAGTAGGTACTGCTGAGAGCATGTTGTGCTCGCACCCTGGTGACTATTCGTTTGATTACAAAGGTTGTATAGACTTTCAGATACCAAGATTATTTAACAATCATTTCTAGCTGTTTTCATCCTTATAATTCTAATCGAACGACATTGTTGTGTTCATTGTATTTAGAAAGTGTCTTCGCTACGTCTTGTATGTGTCTCATTTAGTAGCAGTTGGGCTTTCCATTTTCAACCGATTAGAAAACAGAGAAACCAGGATAAATTCCAAAATAAGGGCTGAAGATAAATTTACCTCTGGCCTTCTGAACTCCTAATCTATTTTAAATTTCATTCAAATAAAATAGTCCATATTATATTTTAAAATTCCACATTGATGTGATAATAATGGTGCCCTGGAATCTAAGTATATTCATAGGCTTAATGATTTCGGTTTTAATGACAGGGAGTCAATGATATATTGATGGTAGCACTCACCGCAACTGTAAATATTTTTACCGATTCTAACATTCAACAAAGAAGTGTCCTATCCCTAGTAACAATCATGTAATTTCGCCAATCCTGTGGAACTGAAAGAGAGTACTGAAGAAAGTTTTAAGTCTCCGTTACTGGCTGCCTTATTTCTTCAACACACACATAGGCTACAGTACATCACATATATGTAGGGACGTAGTAATCTCTCTCTTTCTCTCTCTGTCTGTCTATCTATCTATCTATCTATCTATCTATCTATCTATCTATCTATCTATCTATCTGTCTGTCTACCTATCTATTTATCTGTATATATATATATATATATATATATATATATATATATATATATATATATATATATATATATATATATATATATATATATATATATATATATATGTATATATATATATATATATATATATATATATATATATATATATATATATATATATATATATATATATATATATATATATATATACATATATATATGATATAATATAACAATATAATATAATGAAAACACACACATATATATATATCTATGCGTGTATATGCGTGTATCCAATTAAATGTGGAATGTGTGTAGCAGGGAATCGACGTGAAGTAATATAGCTGTCATCTGTAAAGGTCGCTGTAAATAAATGTCAACAATAATTGATGTAAATAACCAGAACAGATGTAAACAGAATTAACCTTTGAGAGAAATGGATTTACGATGTCTAGGTTAAAATCAAGGTGTATTATTTTCTCTCTTACTTATCGTATTAATGTATGAACGATATAACAACGGAATGAATTTCATAAGAAATTAGACTGATAATATTTATTTGAAGCTTTAAGTATTCTCCCAAAATATTTTATCTATTTTGTCTATGAGAATATAATATGTATATGAATGAGTGGGTGTACCATAGATATGCTTTTTCTAACGAAATACCAGTTGTATTGTATTTCCTTAATATCACCAACAAACATTCTATAATTCTTCAGGCATCCTCTGCTAATAACTGTGCACTAAGTTATCAAGTATCTTCTATTTGAAAGGAGAATGTCAGTCACAGTGAATTTAGTTATAAAGAAAAATACTTAATGATGGGATGTGTATCAAATGAAAATATTTTATCACCAATCCCATGATAAAGACAAATGGTTACTGCTGGAAGCTTCAAAGAGTTTATATATGCTTAGCTAATTAACAGAAACCCATCTCCCTCCAAGCAAGTTGCGATATCTATTTTATCACATATAAGTGCCTGAACATATTATTGTGAGGATTTTGATTAATAATTTGAAAAGGACTTGTTTACAATACATCAACTAGACTAATGATCAACGATTCTGAATATCAACATTATGTAACAGTTCTTCATCATTCTGATAGTGTTTGATCTATATTATGAGTGCTTGTTTCTTCTTTTCAGCAGCCTTCACTTTGTCCAGAATATGCTCTCGGTGTCTGACATTATGCATTGAATCCCACCGCATTATGCGGATTATCATCGACATCTAGAATTATTTACCTCGTATACTTTTTTGTATCTTTCCGAAAGTGAAAAATCTGCAACTTTAAAACACCAAAATAAGTTCACTTAGGGTGTCGTAAGTGACATTTCTTATGTGACCTTTCATTTTAGCTTGCATCCCCACTAAAATTACTGATGAACATTTTTCCTTGCAAATAATAATAATAATAATAATAATAATAATAAAAATAATAATTATTATTATTATTATCATTTCAAAGTTTGGAACAAAGTTTGCAATTTACTGGATGTGGTAAGTCGACTACATCAACCCCTCTGTTGATCGAAACTGAAAGGGTGAAAGGCAACGTCAAAATACATATATATACTCTTTAACTCTTTTACTTGCTTCAGTCATTTGACTGCGGCCATGCTGGAGCACCGCCTTTAGTCGAGAAAATCGACCCCAGGACCTATTCTTTGGAAGCCTAGTACTTATTATATCGGTCTTTTTTGCCGAACCGCTAAGTTACGGGGACGTAAACACACCAGCATCGGTTGTCAAGTGATGTTGGGGGGACAAACACAGACACACAAACACATACGCATACATATATATATACATACATATATACGACGGGCTTCTTTCAGTTTCTGTCTACCAAATCCACTCACAAGGCTTTGGTCGGCCCGAGGCTATAGTAGAAGACACTTGCCCAAGGTCACGCAGTGGGACTGAACCCGGAACCATGTGGTTGGTAAGCAAGCTACTTACCACACACACACACACACACACACACACACACACACACATATATATATATATATATATATATATATATATATATATATATATATATATATATATATATATATATATATACGTGTGTATGTGTGTGTGTGTGTGTGAGTGTGTGTGTGTGTGTGTAAGTGCGTACGCGCGCGTGCGCGTAGGTATGTGTGTATGTATTCAAATATTAATTCTAATAATAAAAGGTAAAATCAATAATAATTTTACTAGGTAAGCAGTGCGGAAATAAAAACCTTATAGGTAAATTTTATAAGATACTTTATAATTATATACATAATTATAACAAGGGGTCGGCTTTATGCCTCACCACGCACCGTAAGAAATATAGATTTTAATGTAGCAAACATGACTTTAGCGTCTATTTCTTACGGTGTGTGGTGGTGCATAAAGCCGACCCCTTGTTATAATTATATATATGATTATAAAATATTTTATGTATGTATGTGTGTGTATGTGTGTGTTTCTGTTTGTCCCCCGCCACAATTGCTTGGCAACCGATGTTGGTGTGTTTACGTCCCCGTAGTCTCGCAGTCTGGCAATGCAGAGCGATAGAATGAGTACCAGGCTTACAAAAAATAAGTGTTAGGGTCACTTTGTTGGACTGAAGGCGCTGCTCCAGCATGGCCGCTGGAAAATAACTAAAACAAGTAAAAGAAATAAAAGAATACATGCACACACACACACGTACACACGTAGCGTGTGTTTGTGTGTTGATGTGAGCCTGGGTGTCTTTAATCGATACGAACTCAGGCAAGCACATATATGCAAATATGCAAATATGCAAATATGCAAATAAGGATTGCAATACTAATAGTTGATTCCTTTGTTTAATACGTTACTTATCAATGCATTCATAGTACTGAAAGACTTTAGCTCATATTTTTTCGGACGTTGTATTTCCTGTCACTTGTTCGGCAAAAATATTTCAAAGAATGACACATACTATTTCGAAGTGATAATGAATATTACTCATATCTGTTGTATTGCAGTCGTTGACTGTATGATATATATTTTGTGTTTCAAGTATTCCGTTTGAAATATTCCTAGACTCTGATATGGTAGCTAACGATTGCTTCTCAAATATATCTATGTTACGTTTGATGATAAGAGAATTAGCAACTCCTCTATGACATTAATTATTGACGCGGTGAATCACTTGAAAATTACTTTGAAATATTAGAGCTTCTTGTTATCTGGAGATCTTAAATGCAAAAATTCTTGCCAATGATCAGTTATTCTTCACAGAAATT
>NC_142931.1:137223072-137225572 GCF_046866305.1 Octopus bimaculoides | reverse complement strand
GAGAAAAGGTGTTAAAATATATGCGAGAATTTTAATATATGCAGACGATCGTTTCGTACAGCAATATAAATATCATGCAAATTCATGGTTGAATAAGAATCAACTAACTTAATTGGATTAACTTACATTAATTATATATTTCTGCACTCTTCAGTGCAAGAAGTATAAACAAATTTTTCATAACAGACTTGAGAAAGGGAAAATCAGAATAGGATCTTGGAAATTCATATTTATCTTTATGAGAAGGAAAGATGTATGTGAGTGCAGATTGGTATTGATAAGTAATACCTAACTGGACTTACATTTATAGTTAACAGAACTGAGAACAGTGAACAAATTAAATATTTTCCAGCTAAATCTAGCTCAAGAAGACTAATCAAATTTACGATAACAAAAGTATTTGAAGAGTCGAAACTTATTTTAGGTTGTCCATTTATCTAATGTTCTTCCTAGAGGTAAGATGAAATCTTTTATGTTTGCTGCCCGCACACATCTTTGCTAGTAGAAATACAATGTAGCTTTACTACAGCGTCGTAAATTTATCGACTGCTATTTCTAGTAAACATTGGTGCCTTGTTGTACCACTATTCTATGTGTGTATGTGTGTGAATGTATTATGTATGTATATATGTAGGTATGTATATGTGTGAGTCCTGTTTCAATATTGCATTCTGAACCTCATTTGAGCTTTATAGAACAGTCGCAGATTATTAAAATTGAAATCTTTGATTTCTGAAGTAACCGTTGAGATGTAATGTTTAAGTTGTGCAAAGTTATTCTCCGCTAAGGAAAAATCAGTAAAGTTTTCAGGTGAGGGGTCTGGGTAGCCTGTGAGTGACACTTTGATGCGTATCCGTATGAAGAGTGAAAGATGTCATTATCTGCGTACCTGTAAGCATTGTCGTCTTCTGCAACAAGACGGTCGTGGCCGTAATCGAGTTATGCAATAGAGCAACACTTTTTGAAATGGAAATTTATGCGAATAAATATAAGCATACCATTCGCCGTGGAAATGTATTGTGAGGTGATAAGAGAAATTTCTCTGTTGTACGTGAAAGGCTTTGTACATAAAACATAAATTCAGACACAAATAGATCATCTTCATTAAACTGTGAATATATGTTTCAGTTTAAGATATAATGACATGCATTTTCGGTACTACATTACAACCGTAGAAAAGTAGCGAAAACTACGAATTATATATTTTTCGTTTCGTTTTTATATTAGAGTTATTACATTATATAAAACTACTTAAACAGTTGATTCGTTTCAGTTAACCTCGTTAAAATTCGTTTGTGCATTTGACGTCATTCTGCTCACAGTATTCATGCACAGGAACGTGCCTAAATGTTAGAACCCTTCCACATCGTAACAATATGTCGATGTATTGAAAAGGTTAATTAAAAGCAATAAAAACGATTTTAAATGAATGCGTTCCATACAATCATGATGTATTAAATATCACACGTAAAATGAAGCAGAAACCTTAAGTATTTTCCATATCTTTTCAAAGAATGATGATAATATTTCTTTTCTTTTTATTTAAGTAGGTCTTCTAATTGCATTACATTAATTACCATTCGTTTTGTTTAAATTGGAATTTAATATCATAAGTCATTAGGCTGTCGAAATTCAAGTTTCATCATTAAAAATATGATAATGCTACGTTACGCAAAATGGATATTTTTGAATATATTCCGTCACCATTGTATGCCGACTAAAAGCTCTTTAGAAACTATAAATAAATTCGGAATATAAACATTGGAGATTATCTTGTTGTTAGTGTAGCATATTATTATATTTCTGTCACACTCAATTTTCATATAAATGAAATATAACACAAATGTTAAAAACACTGTCGTTATATATGTTTCAGATACTGTAGAAATGTCGACAAAAACGACATAAGTAATATCTTTATATATGTCGTAGTAAATATATTCAGAGAAAATGTAATCAATTATTAGTGTTGTGTTTGACTGATAAACGATATAAGAACTTTCCTTCCTATCAGTTCATCATTGACAGTCTTATTCTATTTTGAAAGTTGATTTAATGCTTATTTTATTGATTAACATCCAGGGTGTCTCGCTAGATTTTATTCATTACTGGCGTTTTGTTAAGTTGTCAAGTTTCTGGCATTTTCTACAATTTCTTTTATTTTGTAGTAATATGTCACAAACCAGATATAGTACGAAGTTTACCTATATCTCATTGCTTCGATTAATCTTCTCTCTGAATATCGATATACAAGAATAGTAACGCTCGTTGAAAGGAAATCTGAAGTTAAGCACAAGACATGACGTTATATATACGTTATCAACATTTTACTGAAAAGCTACTAGTTTATTTAGGAAATGCTTGCATACGAAGGTTAAACTAATTCGCGATTATTTATGCTGATGTGTTGATGTGCTTATGTTGGGCAGGGAAATGGCTAGCACTGAATGTGGAAGAGGTCAGTCAACGTCATCTTGAAAAAGGGCTAAACCAATATAAG
>NC_142931.1:137163072-137218072 GCF_046866305.1 Octopus bimaculoides | reverse complement strand
GATTATACAGGCCACAAAATAAAATGTGAGAACATTCAGCTCGTTTATCAGGAAAATATCTCTTTGTAAAACCATGAATTTGCAGTCAACCTACGTGACATCTTCCCCATCACTTGGTTTTACACATTTTCTGTTTTTGATTCGGCTTTTTCTTCTGCAAATATTTTCTTTTCCTTCGGATATTTTCCTATTCCACTATATCTCCTCTATATTGTCGCTAAGCAATGAGGCGTTATATAAATGGAGGAGGTTTTCTGATTTATAGCCATTGGCTTTTGGGACTAAAGATGACTCTACTTCTTCTGGCATACATGGTACTGAAATTAGCGCTGTGCAGGAAATAGCAATTTCTGTATCCTTCTGCTCTCTTCGTTCCCAAATAATCAGTCACTCATGTTTAGGAATAAATTCCTAAATATTCGTGTGCTGTCATTCTTTTTATTAATTATAAAAAATTATGACCAAAGGAAATGTTTTCTCAAAAATAAAGTATCATACAACTTAAAGTTTAGATATCATTTTACTTTGGAGGGTGGGGGTGGGGGAATTTTCTCAATAAACTATAAATGTCTCGTGTCTATTTAGTCTTTTTAAAATACATGTCATCTGCTAATTTCGTTGTACGAAATATCTAACTTACCAGGATGATGATAAAGATATGTTTCGCAATATCTAAAGTCACCTCCGAATATAAACATATGAAATTTATTAAGAGGGAAGAGGGCTGAGGCATTCAAAATTCTCACTGAAAATTCCTTTATTATACATGGTCTGTAACTATACCCCGTTTTTCTTTACTGTCTATGTAACACTATCAAATGTAGTGTATTTACAGTTGGTGTAGATTAGCTAGAAGCAGACTACCGATTTTCTTTGGTGTATAGGATATTCACTGAGCAATATAATTGTTCTTATTCCTATCCACTCACCATGTCTTCCCCGGGTAACATTGTATAATGTTGTATATTGATTTAGCTGCCATATTATCTCCTTTGGAAGATGGTACCTTAATGATATTTTGGGACAATAACTGATTGTATATTTGATATCAGCTAGTGGCATAATTCACATAACCATCATATGCTGTTACACACTCTTCACTTATTCCTTTCCTCTATTGTTACTATTTCCTGCTTTTAAATAAGAAACCCTTGAGCTTGGAAATGCGACGTGATGGAACAGTTTCGAGAAAGCGAAGCTACAATAGCCATCGATATAAGCGTAATAATCAATTTTTATGATTTTTACGGAGAAAGTACACACTGGTAAAATTTTTGGTATTCATGGTATTTCACTTCTGGGTTTTTTCTACAGGTACACTGCCCTCAAAATTCTAGAGCAGCATTGAACGTTTTCTGCAATATTGTACTTGTTCAGCTATTCACACATTGCTTTTGTGCTTGTCGCCTTCCGTTTTGAGAAACCGGTTTATATGTTTGCTATTTCTTTATTGCCCACAAGGGGCTAAACATAGAGGGGACAAACAAGGACAGACAAATGGATAAAGTCGATTACATCGACCCCAGTGAAACATTTGGTAATGAATGCCGCAAAATTCTAGAGCGCTCATACCTAAAGAAAATCGTGAGGGTTAACAAAAACTGTGGTTTCAAGAAAAGAAACTTAATGCAGACAGCAAACTTCTATTAAATACATACAACTTTTTGTCCAATGCCTCAATATTGACAAACAAATTTGTAGAAGGTGAAAATGTTATACGTCAGGCCATGACTAAACGTTCTTCCGGAAGATCCATTGTATCACATTTAAATTTTCATGAAACACTGAAAAGCTAATTAGGTGCAATTCATTGTAATGCTCCCAGATTAACATAACGATAATTATTATCAGAAGGAAGCCATCTAACGTAACATCGATGATCTGTGAAACCTCAATGATCATTCATATATATATACACGTGTGTGTGTATGTGTGTGTATGCAATGAGGACGCGTGTGTATACTAACATGAACCTAATTACTACAAAGGTACAGTACAATTGTCATTCGATAAATATCATTAAATATAGATTCTCACCTTTGTTGAAGTTTTGATTTCTGACGTTAAAAGACGAATTAACCTGAAAATATAATTACAAATTACAATATTTAAGGTAAAGAGCAAATTGATAATTTCCGGGAATACAATACTTGCTGCAAGAAGATTGATGGGAATTGTATATATATGTACATACATACTTACACATATGAATATTTATATGTACATATATATTTGCACTTTGGATAAAAGTATTCTACAAAAATATTCTACATATTAACAGAATAATTATTTGTACTCTAGGCACAAGAACGTGAAAATATTTTGGGGGAAAGGCACTAGTCGACTAGATTGACCCCATTGCTTAACTGGTACTTATTTCATCGACCCTGAAAGGATGAAAGGCAAAGTCGTTCTCGGCGGAATTTGAACGCAGAACGTAGCAGCAGATGAAATTCCGCTAAGCATTTCGCCCGGCCTGCTAAACATTCTGCCACTCGCTGCCTTTAGATATTCTTTTCTACTTTAGACACAGGGCCTGGAATTTTGGAGGAGGGACCCAGTCGATTATATCTACTCCAGTACGAACCTGGTACTTAATTTATTCACCCCGAAAGGATGAACGGCAAGGTCGACCTCGCCGGCTCAGAATACGAAGACAGACGAAATACCGCTAAGCATTCCGCCCAGCGTTAAAAATTAACAAAATAATGTTAGATATTTGGAGTTGAGTAGTCTACACTCGTTGAATTAATCATTTAGAAATACAGACGAACGTTCGAAAGATCATAAGCCTAATAATATATATATATATATATGTGTACCATATCAAGACCTGATCAGTATGTGTAGCATCAAACAAATGAAAATTAATGTAGGCCGCTTTGTTTGTATTACCAGTATTAAATGAGAATAAGGAGTCTGTAGCGATAACATCATTATTACAAAAACAGATAATATACGGAGTGTCGAAAGCTGTACCTACCAGTATTAATGCATTGCTTACGATATTAGTTTCAGCAATTTATGTTCTGAATTCAAATTTCAATTTCACAGGAATTTCCTTCTCAGATCCGACAAACGATTTAGTTTTCTTTGGGGGCTTACACATGCTGAGTCTAAATCTTGTTGATTCGTAGCAATTTTAGAAACTATTATTATCATTACCCCAAGAAAAGCTGTCGCTAACATCGTTAAATTATATCGGAAAATATCGTTTTCTTTGTTCGGTGCCCTAATATTTGCCCTGAGCAAGTCAATACTTGATAATATAAGAATACTATGTGCGTGATAACCTCACTTATCCTGTTTTTCATAAGAGTGAGAGTTACATAATCCAGTCTATATTTTATAGTTGTGGTAATTGCATATAAATGTGACTGAGAACTACGTTAAATGTACACGTGTCTGTCGAGTGCTCAACGTCTTACACGGTAATTTCACGAGCAGGCTGTTCCGTTGATCGGATCAACTTGAACTCTGGACGTCGTAACCGATATAAGGCCAATTATATTAAAGAATATTTGCTGTCACTTGAAATAGAATCACTTAAGCACTAAACGTATAATGCATAAAGAATATTACTCAGCACAGTTTTGTATGTATTACAAAAATATACATAATTTATTTTCTACTCTAAGCACAAGGACCGGAATTCTGGGGGAGGGGGCCAGTCGATTACATCGACCCTAGTACGAAAGTGGTACACCAATTATCGAACCCGAAAGGATAAAAAAGCAAAGTGGGCCCCGTCTGAATTTGAACTCAGATAGACGAAATATGGCTAAATATTTTGCGCGGCGTGCTAACGCTTCTGCCATTTCGACACCTTAAAATGAAATCAACGTTGACACATAAATGGGTTTCAAAACTGAGTTCACGTTGAAGGATGGGGCGGATCGGTGAGTGGGTTATATGAAATTACTATCAATTAGTTAACATTAATGCAAAAGTACGCCACAAAGATGTCTCAAATTTCGTTTTGTTTCGTTTTCAGTATTGTTGTTCGTTCGACTGCGGATGTGCTGAAGCACCGCTTTGAGAATTTTTAGTCCAACAAATAGAATCCACCCCTGTACTTATCTTCCTTTTTAAGCTTGATACTTACTCTAACAGCCGAGTCTGGTTCTCAAGCGTGGGTAAGATCAAACACGGATAAAGAAACAAAAACACACTCACACACACACACACACACACACACACACACACACACACAACACACACACACACACACACACACACACACACACACACACATATATATATATATACTTACGTGTGTTTGTCTTTGTGTCTGTGTGTGTCCCCCACCATCGCTTGACAACCAATGTTGGTGTGTTTATGCTCGCCAAAAGAGACCAATAGAATAACAGTAAGTCCTGGGGTACATTTCTTCGGAAATAAAAGTTTCAAATAGATTAGCAGTATTTTCGTAAACAATGAGCACGAAGCTTTTCACTCTTTCTCAACAACTATGTGATGCAAGTCCATGCTGTGTGAAGCGCATGATATACAGGTGGCAGACTTCTTTAGTGAATGGTTCTGTGATTGCAACACAAATATACATGTGGTAACGTCATATGACTAACCATGGCATATTGGTCGTTAAATTTCCTTTCAATTTAGGAATTCTATAAGCGTCACTTTCTTTTTATTGTTCCGATGAACATAATGTACCACTCAATAAACTCACATTCTCGAATCTACCAGATACAAGCGTCAATTGATCAGTGTCATCTTTGAAGTAACCGACGCTTATTAAATAATTTTTCATCTTTTTTATTTATTCAAGACTTCTACAAGAAAAAGACATCCCATTGAGTCAATAATTCCATTAGAAATACGTGCTGACAGATACGTCAGATCTTCTTTTTCCGTGGTTTTAATACGGTCTCAGATATTTTTTCAGTACCAAAGGTTCAAACTAACTCAAACGTATTGCAATACCTAAATTGTTTCCATGCATTTTTGAAAGAATATTCTGATTATCTCTAGAAAATGTGTTACCACAGGATACAACACGGTGAATTTCAGAACCCATATGTGTAAATGCTTAGTGCCAGTAATCCTGCTCTGAGCAGATTTACTTACAATAGCAATTTTCAGGATATAAAGTGTCTAAACGTCTGTTCTTTTATTACTTTTATGGCGAGCGATATATTCAGGCAATCTTTTTCAACATTCCTTACCAATTGTAGGTTCTACAATAACATTTCTACGTTTGCAATGATTTGAATTCTGATATAGCAAATTCAGATTCTAATAGGTGACATAGAAGCGGTACATGATCTTTCAAGTGTGAATGGAGTAGCCATTTCTTCTTTGAATGCACTCACCGCCGTTCTGCTGTACACCGATTGAACAAATTATTTTATAAATACTTTAACTAAATTTTCTCCCTTTTACATGCATCATATATTGCGCATGAGTTAGAAAGGCCACTGTCTGGTTACAGACAAGAAGAATGTCAACAACGAATTAAGCGATACATTGTGTCAGCGTTCTTAATTCGCCATTACCATGAATGTCCTGATTGCAAAACGCATTTTCGTTGGAAATTTGAGTATTTTGTCTTGTGAAATAGCCACTGGGACTAAATATTTTGATGTAGGAGTGGATATACACAGACCTGCTTAATTTCAAGAAGTCCTAATTGCTGAACTTTCATCTAGAATGAACCAACATATAGCTTTTGAAAGTTTGCACATTTTCTCTTTGTGTTCTGCAGCAATGTTTTCTTCCCAATACTCTAATTAATACAATGTGTTTAATTTCAGCGAAAGGATAATCCACAGAGACCAAAAATGTCTAATCTAAAAATCGAACCGACTTGCGTTCCAAAAGTTTTAAGCAAAGTCTTCTAAAATAGATATGTATTTTCCAAAAATAGTAACTATTTATAAGTTGTAGACTTATCATTTATTGGCAGCAAGTCACTGCGTACATTGATCAGCATTGGACATCTAGAATTGTACAGCCCTAGGGCGACTGCCCACTGTGCACATGCATTAAGAGAGTACAGCTAAGAGGCATATAAAAGTTTTCGAATTAAAATTTCCTTATCACCAATGTTCTAAAGAAACTATTAACAATATGTATGACAATGATTTGTTCAAGAAGTTGCAGTTAAATCCCATGAGTATATAGCGGATATCATACCGCTGCGGAATAGATTACTGACGATCAATATTGTTTTCTTTACGTCTGGTTTCTTCTGGCTGCTCTGCCCAAGATTTCTGCTTATACTACATTCGACTGACTGGTTTAGACAATGAGAATACATTCCATGAACTTATAGTATCGCATACCCTCTATCTCAAAAATATACATGTGTGTGTGTGATATATATATATATATATATATATATATATATATATATATATATATATATATATATATATAAGATAGATAGGGAATCACACGTGGTGGATATATATATATATATATATATATATATATATATATATATATATATATATATATATAGAGAGAGAGAGAGAGAGAGAGAGAGAGACAGACAGACAGACAGACAGACAGACAGACAGAAAGAGATAAGATGAAAAATTACAGAAGATTTGTTTTACAGGATTTAAGAGTATATTAGAGCCATGATAATAAAGATATACACTTTTGTGCAAAATAAGGTTTTGTTCTTTCAATATAATTAAAGTAACGACCGGTTTCGGATTGCTCTTCAAACTGAAAGTTGAAAGAGATAAATTGATAGGTGGAAAAATATTGCTAGGGGAGATTATTGCTCACTTATTTATTTTGCAGTAAAACGGAAGTAAATCTGTAATTTTTATTTTCGTATTTATTTTTTCTGTTCTCTGCCTTATTCTGGTTTACATCTTCCATTAGATGCGGTAAGTCTCATATTTAATTCTCGTTTATATTTTGGGAGAAATGAGGCTTCTTTATTCAGTCCTAATTGAGTTGAGGCTCAGAAGGAAAGTTAATAAAATGGAAAAATTCTGAATTGTAGTTGTAATCGTTCTGCACATCCGTCAATGTGTTGACTGAGGTATATTTGACGATCTTGTGGGGATGAAATTTGTTGTCTGTGGACAGTACATCTCTTTCGGATCGAATTTCCTGTTGAACCAACAAAATTTCGATGGTACCTTGAGCATCTGATTACGTAAATGAAGTTTTGACGATTGTGCAGAACTACAACTACAATTCGAAATTTTCACATTGTATCAACATGCCTCATGAACCTCAACGCAAGTAAGACTGAATAAAGAAGCCTCATTTATCCAAAAATATAAACCAGAATTACAATAAAACCATATCAAAACTAAAGGGCTTACGCCATCTAATGAAAGATGTAAGCCGACTAAAGCAGAAAATACAAAAAAGCAAAAAAAAAAATTTTTTTAATTACAGATTTACCTCCCCTTTACTGCAAAATAAATGAATGAACAATTATCTCCCCTAGCAATAATTTTTCCCTAGCAATTCATCTCTCTAAACTCTCAGTTTGATGAGCAATGAGAAACCGGTCCTTACTTCAATTAATTTGAAAGGACAAAACCTTATTTTGTACAAAATTGTAAAATATCTTTAGTGTCATGGTTCTAATATACTCTTAAATCCTGTAAAATAAACCTTCTGTGATTTTCTGTCTGATTTTCTGATTTAGGAACAGTGCCAGGAGTCTTGGCAGCAAGGGTGTGTCCAATATTTCGACAAGTAGTATGCATAATCAACCACTAAGTGGTCACGGGAAAACTCAACCGGCGGGATTTGATCCAAGTCAAAAAAGGCACAACGATTACTGCAAAATCATTTATTCCGATATTTTACCGATCCCCCAGTTTATCACACTTGAATGTATACTGTCAAATTACGAGGATGTAAACATACCAGAACCGGCTGTCAAGCGGTGGTGGGGGACAAACGCAGGCACAAGGACATACACACACATACGTACACACAAGCACACATGTATATACATATATACAACGGCCTCTTTCAGCTACCGTTTACCAAATCCACTCACAAAGCTTTGGTCGGTCCCAGACTATAATAGAAGACGTTTACCCAAGGAGTCACATAGTATCACAACGTGGAACCACACAGCCACCCCTGAGCCTAAATATATACACAGACAAACACACACACACATGCAAACATACATGTATATATATATATATATATATATATATATATATATATAACAGTAATAATATTTGTCTCTTATTAAGAAACAAAAAAGTTTTTATAGGACTGCAAAAGAAGTGCTCAAATATACATGAGGCGTACTGGGGTCGATCTAATCGATTAGTCCCCTGCCCCTAAATTTCAGGCCTGGTGCCTAGAGTTGAAAAGAAATATTATTCTGGTCGGTGGCTTCAACCTCTCAAATTTTAAATTGCCTGGAGGCTGCAACCTCCCTGAGATGACATTTCCTGAATGTAGGCAAGAAGCATATTTACGTGTGCTTTGTAATATGCTGTTCATGGAATAAGTGATACTCTAGCCAGTCAGATGTAGCAAGATCTTGGATCTCTGCTTGAAAAATAATACAGACCTTTTCCATAAAGTGATGGTGATATCAATAGCTTTCGTGGATCACAATATTGTTGAACTAACAATGTATGTTACTACGGGAACTGCTGGCATCTATCTTATAAAAAGGACTGAAGTGACATCTAACTTGAATTTCATAAAGCAAACTGGAAATCAATCCGTAAACTGATTCACGAACAAAAGATTCTCGATATCTGTCAATGCGAAACAAGCTATATCTGCTAAATATGTTTCAGAAATAAAAGGCCGGAATACCCTAAAATAAAATTCCCAAGGACAGCAATGTGTTTATGGAATACAGAACAAAGGTCTCAAACTGGCTGAGTAGTCGAGTATGGAACTGAAGTGTAGTGAAAAGTCTAACTTACAGCGGACACTTCTGGAGATTGGAATTACAACGAAATAGTCTCATGAACAGGAAAAGGCAGAGAGGGGGGAGTAAGAGTGAGTCAAAGGGAGAAAGAAAGAGAGAGTGGGAGAAAGAGAGGAAGAGAAAGGGAAAGTGAGAAAAAACAGAGCTGTGATAAATACATAATGCGAAAACTTGCCCAAGATGCCACACAGTGGAACTGAACACGGAACCATGCGTTTGATTAGCCACCTACTTACCACACAACCACTTCTGTGCCTATATGTTTATTATACATAAATCTGTCTACATATACAGGTACGAATACATTATACATTGGTTTGTAGGAATAACATTACAATACCAATAAATTGTTCCACTTGGAAATATAGCTCACCAGTTCCTGTAGAGCCACGACCATGTGTCGATATTCTAGTAAGAACACGTGAAATATATTGCAAAGACAGTGTATTTTAAAGCTCATATCTGCTTTTCATTGTCAGAAAATATTTCGATATCATTGTAAGAATGTATATCTATTCGCACATATACAAGCATAAAAATACACACACACATATCCGCCCACGCAAACTCTCATATACACGTACTTTTTAATGCAAGAACATATCAATAATATTCTAAGAATAAATTTTCATATTTGTTTAACTATATGTTTTTTATTTGATTCTGCGTATATTTTGATTAAGATTGTGTCAGATACTTTATTTTCGAAAATGACGTAAAATGTTCGCAACGAATTCAGATAATTTGTAGTTTTTTGCATGACTGTCATGCATTAATTAACGCTATTTTCTTTTCCTTATATTTAATTCCAAGTTAATTTTAATTAATAAGAGCAGGGAACAAATTACATTTCGTCATTTTCTATATTTCAGAACAAATACTCTAATATTTCCTTCTTTACTTGTTCTCCATTTTTAACGATGCTGCGATATAATTAAAGGAACATTCCAATACTATTTCTGACAAGACAAGCAAATAGATAGACGATGCTTCTATGGCACTTTTATTAATAGCGTTATTGGTGGCAGTAGAGGGTGTCTTATTCTGCAAAAATTTAGACGGATTAAATCCAACGCATAATTGTCGCTTTCCTTCGTGAAATTTGAATGCTCACGTCACTAATATGCAATCATATTTATTTTAACGACCTCGAATGGATGAAGGGCTAAATAGATCTTGGCGGAATTTGATCTCAGAACGTAAAGACGGACAAAATATCGATAAGCATTTCGTCCACTTCCATCGTTTCTGCTATCTCGCCATCTTTTACACGGAAGATACATTATTCGATACAATTTGTAAAATATATCTATGAAATCCGTTCGGCGATACAATCTGCTCCCTATTGCGTTATTGTACGTCGTTTGCATTTCGTCACACGACAATATTGAGAAAAGAATCAATAATATTCACGTGAAATCTAGAGGGGCACCGGGACACGACTGCCTCACTGGTTTCTCCCTTGCACTGAAATTAATATATTTATCATAAAAATGAAGCTATGTGGATGCAAATAAAATATTAAGTCAAAGTGTTGGAACTAGGAGAGAAAGTTCCATTTTGAAATACCTCGTAAATAAAGTTAAGAGAGAAATGATGTTGAAATTTGATTTTTTATAGAAGTAGGATAACTACACAGAGGTAAGTTAATTAAAAAATAACAAATGGCATAAGTATATTGTTTCTGATTTAGCATCAAGGAAAGCCGTTTTGATGGGGAGGAGTGTAGTCGATTCCATCAAGTTCTTTTGTAGATTGCGAAAAGATAAAAGACAAATTCACCACAGTTGGAGTTAAATACAGAATATTAAGAGTAAATGAAACAACGCAGCTGCCATATCGCCGCCTTATAACGGAATAATCATAATAATTACTGAAGCGAAATAAAATGTACTTCAATTCGACAATTTATAAAGGCGATAACTTATTGTAATTTAAAAACCGATAACGAATAGTATTATGTATTACTAGGGGAAACATTAGGACATAGAATGAAATACAAAGAAGATTCTTAAAGGGACTTGTTTAGAAGAAGGTGTAATTAAAAGAGGAAGACTTGAATTTCACTCGATAGGATGAAATTATATTCAGAAATTAGAGATTTCTGTTATTACGAATATGAAAACATATCCTCACTGGCTGTGCATGCCCTAATATCCGAGTATATGTACGTAGACATTATAAATTACACACACGCACACATACACAAAGTACATACACACATATGTATGTGTAGAGGCATGCGTATGTACATGTACGTATGAATATAAGTATGTGTACGTATCACACAGTGTAATAGTTTAGTTAATTGTCCATTTCTGCATAGATTCGTCTCCCGTCATATGTGAGGCCATACCTAGATAAAGTTAAGCCTATCTTGGAAAGTTTGAGTTCTAAATGAAGCAGTAAAATGGTGCATAATATATTTCTATTTAATATTTCCCTTCCGTACACATAAATATATTCAAATTACTAGTCTTTAGTAGCCATATAGAAATGTTAGCACAGCATAACCCGAGTAAATAAACCACACTAAATAAAACTGTTCACAGTGCTCTTTATTTCTTATAGAGAGAAAGTACTTTATAGTTTAAAAACATTCATAGATTTTTTTTTTTCTTGGCGTGGGAGATATTAAAAAAACAAACATAGTTAAGATATATAACGAAAAAGAAAATGCTGTAAAACCCATGAAATATTACACCTTCTCAATTAAACCATCCAGGCAACTCGTTTCGTTTCTGTGATATGAAACTTTGCGAATAGGAAGAGAGGATTTCATGTTTTTTTTTATATATACAATATTCAATAAAGCTGAAAAATTATAAATTTTGCAAATGTATCGAAGAAAAATATTGAACATGAAATCTGTGTAATATCACTTCGTATTTGAGTACTTATGTTTGTCCGAAACGTCATGTTTTCTGCATTTGATTTCTATATATCAGATATTCTACTCACAAGCATTGCTATATATTATTTATATTATATCCCATTATATCATAATATTTACTATTATGTAACATTGCAGCATATTAAACAATATTATATTCCAGAGGTCCTCTTGATTAAGTCTAGAATTCAAAAGTTTACTACTTTTTCATATAACTCTCGGATGAATTTTCATCCATAGACAAAACTATAACTGAAACATTTATTACAATATATTGCCTGTTCTCATAACGTTTACCTAAAGATTTTTGATTAATTAACGTCTCAAAAGTAAATTCTAACCACATTTTATTCGTCTATGCATCATCATTTCCAAATCTGCATAACTATATAAATATAAAAGTTAATCTTCTCTCCAATGTCGAAGCTAAATATAATCAAAACATTACCAAAGATTCATTATTTTTGAACAGAAGCTAACTAAAGTTGCCGATTTAGATAAATTACAATACGTTTATAGTTAAAAATACGTTCCAACGTTAATACTACTACCTATTTTATTTCTATAAGAGTATGAATAAAAATAGTTATAACTTTGTTTATGGAATTCTTTTTAAGATTTGTTATAATCCTTTCTGAAAACTCTGCTTGTTTCATTGCGCATATTTCCACTAGGTAACCATTAGAGATTTGTCCTATCTCATTAAAATTTAGAATAACAACTAACGACATTCGCCTTAGCTGATATGTACATTCACGCATACATAGACACATCAATACAAACACACACACACACACACACACACACACACACACACACACATATATATATATATATATATATATATATATATATATATATATATATATATATATATATATATATATATATATATATATATATATATATATATATATGTGTGTGTGTGTGTGTGTGTGTGCGTGTGTGTGTGTATGTTTGTGTGTATATATATATATATATATATATATATATATATATATATATGTATGTATGTATGTATGTATATATGTATCTATGTATGTATGCATACACAGAGAGAAACAAAGGGAAAGGGTGGGGAGGGACAGATATATATATGTACTTGTGTCGTTAGAAACCTTTGTATATGCATGTACATACGTTTGTAAGCCTCTCAATGTATATGAAATATAGCTGACATATATTGATGTCAATAACACTCAACATAATGGATATAGTGTTTAGGAATAATATTTATTGAACAGTAAATGTGTCTGCTAACTACAGATTCATTTATATTGGAGAAATTTTATATCATATTGGGTTGCCCGAGTAATCTGTTGAAATATCATTCAGAATTATTTATATGGAAGAGTTTCTCTGTTTATTAGCCGTCTATTAAAATGTGTCATAAGTAACCAAACTGGGAAATATGACACGAGTGTAGCCGCCGATATCTCAATGAAGAGTCAACAATATAATAGGTTTGATTTCGTTATCGATTAGAGAAAGTAACAGAATTCGAATGGTGTTACGAAACTTAGTTTGAGAGACACGAATAACAACGAAGTACTTGTTTTTATATATGCGTATACGATTTTGTGTAAACCAAAGTATGTGTAGATCATTAATATCAATCCAAACAAATGCACACATACATACACACATATGTACATAATACATATCTATCTATTTATCTATATGTCTATCTATCTATCTATCTATCTATCTATCTATCTATCTATCTATCTATCTATCTATCTACCTGTCTGCCTGTTTGTCTGTCTGTCTATCTATCTATCTATCTATCTATCTATCTATCTATCTATCTATCTATCTATCTATTTATCTATCTATCTATCTATATATATATATATATATATATATATATATATATATATATATATATATATATATATACATATATATATATATATATATATATATATATATATATATATATATATATATATATATTCTAAAATATACACAAACAGCCAATATTTAAACATGGTATACATGTAACAGACCGGTCAAACTAGTGTTGTATACACACGTTATAATCTTTCTTTTTTCCGCAAAAAAACGTTTCTATGAAAATCTTTGACTAGGTAAAAGTTCTCACATACTAACCCCGACCACGTTTGAAGTATTCTACGTGCCTATTATGGAAAACCAAATGGTACCAATAATAAGTATATAATATTCATTAGCGAGAAGCATAACGTACTTAACCTAATGGCTATACCGGAAACATCGAAGTCTCAAAGTAAGATTTAGAGACGTCTCCATACTAAACTCTATCACGTGGAACAGTAAAAAAACTAAATAAATAAACTGTCTATGGGAACACAATGACTAAGTTTCTAGATACATTCTCATTACAGGAAAAGAACATCACATACATCACAAGAGATTAGCACAAGTATAACTAACACATATATAGAAAGAGCCAAAGAGGAAGTCCACAAAGATGCAAAATATCAGTTGCAAAAATTCTACATCGAATACAAATACGATTATCACAGCGAGAGAAAAACTAGAAAACAAAGTCAAAATAAGAAGAAAACAAGGTTAAAACGAAGAATAATGAGCATCGACACTTTTTATAAGAAAATAGAGTGAGTAATGGAACAATACGAGAGAACGGGATGATACCGAGCTCTTTAAAAAACATTGTTCACTACAGACACCAATCATAATCAGTATCGAAACAATCAAATACGAACTAACTGTAGATTAGAAGCTCATATTATGTATGTATATATATATATATATATATATATATATATATATACAAGTGTTTCACACGCGTCGAAACACACGTACGCATAAGTACACAAAACTCACATCAGTCCGCAGAATGCAGGCATTGGGTTATACGCATACGCAGTCTCTCACACACACACAAAGGCCCATATAATTTTAATCTCCCCCACACATACAACATTCATACACACTCCACACACTATTCTTACATACAGCCATGCACTTGCGCACCCTAGTTCAGCTGGGTCACTGTTATTATCGCCCCTTCTGGTCATTTCATCACCTTGAACCGTTTATCCCGACACATTTTTGTTTCTTTCGTTCTCTTTCCATTTTCCTCTCTCAACCCTTTCTGTCGAAAATCGTAGGCTTGAAGTGTTCAAAACTTTTCCATCGCTCCGATGGTCAAAGACAACACCTGCTGTTTTTTTGTAAATTTTAACTGTATACGTACACATAAATGGAGAGCATGGTGCGATTTAGGACAGAGATTGATTCTATTTATTCAACTAAACGAATTGAAGCATATGTCAACGCTTCTCTGTGTTAATCGTGTTCAAATTTTAAGTGAATTTTTTTAAAAGAAATGAATGCAGAGATAATGTGAATATACAATGTCCCTCTTTAGACATAATGACAACATCAGTTTTCGCTTTTTCGTAACTGGTAATGAGGAAAATGATCAAAAGGAACAAAAATAAAACAGGAAAGAGAACACTTATTCAAACAGCTTTGTGTAAATGTGCTAGAGTTCGCCTGTCATTTCAGTCACTTCTCAAATATATTTGTCCTCATGCATTTTAATAACTAAAAGTGCAGTAGAGTCAGAATATCGTCTCTGAAAATGTACGTTTACGTGTTACTCAAAATTTCAGACGTTTGATATAAAATGTTCGGCAAGTTCAGTCGAACTACTGCAATTATGTCTGACGTCATACACATACGCATTAAATCTTTTATTTTCATTGTTCTTTTGTACAACCATTATAAATCTAGTTGTGTTTGGTGCTTTCCACTGCGTACACCAAATGGATGTCTTTACAGATCCCACCTTTGCATCAATAAGAACGTTTCTGCTATGACTTGATAAATATTGTTGCACAATGGACGGGGCTTAACCTCACTTACAGCTGTCGTTTTTCGGGGTGCAGCGTTCAGATTCTCTATTTATAGTTTTCTAGGGATTAGAGGTAGTGGTTAATGAATTTCTTATATTTCATTGCATTAAAAGCCTGCAATAGGACAGCTGAGGGAATATTGTCTAAAACGAGGATATCTTTTTCAAATATGCTGGTAACTCTCATGCAACATTTTTGAAATGTCAGCAAAATTTCGGGGCCAGTTAATAACTAAAGGAATTCGATCACACATTACATAACACATAAGATAACACTTATCCTACAAAAACTGGGATTTCGTGTTTGACTTAAGTGTATGACATGGAGAATCGGAGCAGTGGTGAAGCTAAATATAGGATGACGTGTGCTCGCAAAATAACTTTTACTATTTCGCCTTCTGAAAACTTAACATTTGTGTCTAAAAATCAACGCCAGTTTTTGAAAAACTAGACAGCAATTTTATATTGAACTTAAAACCATAGTCACATCATACAATTAAGTCAGATCCGAAATCCCCTTCATGAGGGATAAAACGGATTTATACTGTCATAGGGGATTACCTGTTACTAAAAAAAAAAAAAACTATAAAAACATGCATTCTGTCAGAATGCAGTTATTGTGAATCACGACTAAAGGAAATCGTAAATGACATAGCTAAAATTAACGAAGAAAGTCAAACATTAACACATAATGTTAGCAGCCAAGGTAAAATCCATTTAGTGGTTGACTGGCTCCGAAATTCCGCTAGCATTTCAAACGATTTGCATAGTTACCAGCATATTTCAGTAAACGATATCCTCGTTTCAAACAAATATTCCCTAAGTTACTCATTGGAACCTTTAGACGCAATAAAAAAATAAGATTTCTATTAACCATTATCTCTAAACACAAGAAAACTACAATTGGATTACTGGCGTTTTGTTCGACGTTTTTTGTGGTAGACCATACAAAATTACCTGTGTGCTTTTAAATAGAGTAATAAATTTTCTTTTTGATGAGAAATACTTTACTAGAGCTATAAAAAATTTACCTGCTATATTTCTCGCTATTTCTGCCCTGTACAGAGCATTATACAATATAACCTGTCGTAACCGAGCCCGCCGCTTTCTAGTATTAATACTATAGATAGTACTACCCCACATATACTAATCTATATAGTTTATCAGCAATGTTGTGAGGAGAAGCACATTCAGCACCAGGGACTGAGACGCTAATAATTTTATTATTCCTATATGTTCTTTTTTAATCATTCTCGTCATTACTATTTCTACTCACATCCATATGCTACCCAGTGGATATAATAATCTAAGTTTTACTCTCTTTGCTCACATAGATAAGTAGATTCTTCATACCATTGCGTCAATTTTTAGAGAATTTTCCATTCTTCTTTACTGTTCCTCCTACATTTTCTTTCTTATTATCTATTATGTTTGCCTCATTATTCATCCTAAACAACAATATTTTTTATGCGCCCTTTTAAAGTCTACCCAGGCTCATGGGCCCGGTTTTCCCGGTTTCCCCGATTTCTATAGCGTATATGTTCTCCCCAGCTGGACGGGGCGCCAGTCCATTGCAGCTTTACTCAAGAAACAAGAAGAAAGAGTGAGAGAAAGTTGTGGCGAAAGAGTACAACAGGGGTCGCTACTACCCCCTGCCGGAGCTTCGTGGATTTTTAGGTATTTTCGCTGAATAAACACACACAACGCTCGGTCTGGGAATCGAAAGCGCGATCCTCCGACCGCGAGTCCGCTGTCCTAACCACTGGGCCATTGCACCTCCAAACAACAATATATAATCATGTAAATTCGCCTAAATTTAGGAAAAAAGAAAACTCCAATTCTTTAAATAAATTTATCGTGGGCCTTAAAGCGAGTGATATTAGGTATGATATTAAATGGCCCATAATATGTTGCACGCTACCTTATAATGGAGGGCAGCCAGAGTGTAACTTATACCTTGAGGAGATTCTGCATGTACTTTACCTAATTATATTTTATTATTTTAATTATTATGCTTATAAAATAATATCCTCACTTTAATTACTTTTTATTACTTCAATAATTATGTTTTTTAAACATATCTCTTCCTTAATTCCCTAATTATATTTCATTATCTTAATTATTATATATTTTTGATAATTATTAAAACCTATCTTTTAATTTTTAATTATATTTTAAGTAGAACTTTCAGTTTTTTTAATCACTGATCTCTAACTTTTTTTTTAATTTCATAATACAGTGTATACATTTTTTTCAGATTGGATTGTATATGATATACTTGGGAATGTAATTATATGGCAAATGTCAATTAGACTAAGTAGTCTATGATTTAATCTTAGTCTCTGTTATTTACAATTTTATTTTATATTCTAAAATTGCTTCTTGTGATCTATTTGTATTAATTTGGAGTTTGAATATTAATAGGGATGGGTGTTGTTCTCCTGAATAGTACCATATCTCCTGGTATTTTTTCTTTAAAGTCCAACCCGTTTTGCTCTATACAATATATATATACATACATACATACATACATATATATATATATATTTATATATATATATATATATATATATATATATATATGTGTGTGTGTGTGTGTGTGTGTGGGTGGGTGTGTGTGTGTGTGTGTGTGTGTGTGTGTGTGTATGGTTGAAATTAACAGAAAAACAAAAGACAAAGACAGGTATATGAATAACAAGCAGGTGTATTAGCTTGATGCTCAGGAAAGTGAAAAAAGTCTTTTACATTTCGAGCCGAAGCTCTTCAACAGAAGGGAATATGAGAAAATAAGCAAAGACAGAATAGAAAAAAACTTGTGGATATAGAGATCAAACATGGTTCGGGTTCAGTTCCACTGCCTGGCACCTTGGGCAAGTGTCTTTTACTTTGGTTTGGTCAGGTCAAAAGCCTTGTGAATGGATTTCTATACAGAAACTAAAAGTAGCCCATCGTGTACTTGTCTCTAATCTCTCATTCCCTCACCTCTCTCCCTCTCTCTCTCTCTCTATCTCCCTCTCTCTCTCTCTCTCTCTCTCTCTCTCTCTCTCTCTCTCTCTCTCTCTCTCTCTCTCTCTCTCTCTCTCTCTCTCTCTCTCTCTCTCTCTTTCTCACTTTGTAAATTTCGGACAGCTCTAGTAAAGTATTTCTCATCAAGAAGAAAATTTATTCTTTTTATTTGTTTCAGTAATATGACCATGGCTATGCTAAAGCACCGCATTTAGTCGACCAAATCGAGACCAGGACGTATTCTTTGTAAGACTAACACTTATTCTATCGGTCTCTCTATGCTGAATCGCCAAGTTACGGTGACTTAAACAAACCAACATCGGTTGTCAAGCAATGGTGGGGTGACAAACACAAACACACACAAATTTACACATACAGACACCCCACACACACACACAAACGCATATATATATATATATATATATATATATATATATATAGAGAGAGAGAGAGAGAGAGAGAGAGAGAGAGAGAGAGAGTTGTGATCTCAGGAAGATAGAGTTGTATATATATATACGACGGACTTCTTTCATTTTCCATCTACCAAATCCACTCACAAACTTTGGTGCACCGAGGCTATAGCAGCAGAAACTCACCGCACTGCCACGCCTGCGCCTATATATATATAACAAATTACAACTCTTTCTACGTAACTCCCTATCCCTTGGATTACAACTCTATCTTCCTAAGATCACAACTCTGTCTACCGAAGTAGCTCCCCACCACGTAGACTGGTGTAGATCAAATACAACTAGTGAATACCTGACAAAACTGTACTATTTGCTACCTTAAAATGTTCAACAATATAAGCGGATTGTGTTGAATTCTTCTTTGTAGCATCATAATGAATCAAATACCGGATTGTATACATTTATATTGCAGCATTATTAGATATGCTATTCCACATGAAACATACGTATCTAATAAGTCATAAATAAGTTAAATAAGTATCCTTTATTTTGTATTTCTATATACGTATACATATATACATACATGCATGCATACACATATACATAAATATATATATATATGTGTGTCTTTGTGTGAGTGTGTGAATACGTATGTATGTGTACATATATATATATATACACGCACACATACAATGTTCAATGCATGTTACCGAGGCTATGTTTCTTTTATTGAATTTATTGCAAACGAAATTGAGAGTTTGTCTTCTGAGTCGATTTTTTCGATTGTTTCGTATATTGGTAAGTGTGTATGAGAAGGAATGCGTGTTTGTGCTCAATATTTTACTAAGTAGTATCATTTCAAACGACGTACAAATTTTGAAGTCTTATATCTAATAGCAGAATCCATTAATCATCCCAATTACCTGTCTACTGCTTATTTTATCGATATCGACCCCAAGATAGATCAAAGATATGTTCGTTATATGAAAGCCTTAATTATCACGAAATATTTTGACGGAAGCTCTTAAATATTTATCCACTCAATAGACTCTCTAATTGTTTCTATCTCTCTATATTTTACATCGAGAGGCACAAACATATTCAACTGATGTTTACAGTTGACCATAATAAAATCGATAAAATGAAGCCCTATTTCTTGTATGAGTTACTACTTATGAAACATTCCTAACAACCTCCATATTTTTATCACACAAATTACATGCACTGACTTGTTTTTATAACACTGTATATATATATATATATATATATATATATATATATATATATATATATATATATATATATATATATATACAAAGAAGTTTGCCACTTCTTATAGATACCTGTTTATTATGAAATCACACTTGGCGAGACAACCTCAGTACGTGACTACCATTTTCGCTGCTTGACGTCAGAAATATTACAGGCAATTCTAACATACGGCAGATTAGTACCTATAGCATGTAAATATTTACAAAAAATATTCTAACATGAGTAAAATATATCACAAATCTGCAGGATCTGACTAAATTCGTTTGCCATTGTATCGTTCAAAGAGAATAAAAAAGGATAATTAACTTTAATTGAAATTCTGAGAGTAAGAACGTGAGCAAATTTTCTCCAGTACCGTATTGAATATGACAATTAGCTTGCTTTCCATTAGGGTAAGGCATATACAGTAATATGTTTCTGACTCAAAATATTGTCTTATATTTAATCAGGGTATGTTTATTTTTACAACTTTATCTATTTTCCTTCTAACCCGCTTGGTTGGCGAAGAAAACAAAAACGAACTTAAACGCGTCAAACATGAAATATCAAAACCGCATGTGATCATCATCAGCATCAAGGAATTGTTTTTGAAGTCCAGCATTTCCATTCCATAGTTATAAAAATTCCTATTCCTTCGTTATTTTTCTCGGTATTTTAAGTTTGTTTTCGATATCGACTCTACTACTATTTATATTATTATGTAAGTTGTCTGAGATTGCTTCAAGAGAGCACACTCAGCGAATCCTTAAAATATCGGACAAATACCTTGTATTTGTTTTAAGCGTTTAAATTGTATGATCCCAAACAAATGGAGCGAATATGTATGGATTTAGGTGTCAGGGTGGTGGCTTATAAAAAGAATATATGTGAATGAAATCTATGGACCGCCCTGTATATTCAATAAAAAAATATATGTGAATGAATTCTATGGATCTCTCTGTATGTTCCATGTAAGCAAAACACACCAAGCACTTCATTAAAAATCACAATATTTCGTCCTCCTGATGCCGTCGCTAGAGAGAACTTATTAGATATTTAGTCTTCATCAGAAAACACTATGCTCTCCTGTTACATATGCATCGATCATTGACATTTCAGATGTTCTGTTGAAAATATCGTTAGATGACATTTCTAAAAATCTTTATCTCAGAGCATTATTTCTTTTCAAAAACATCAATTTTTCTGAAATATTATCACAAAGTGAAAATAGATTTGCAGAGTAGTATTAACATGACTGAATACATTAAACTCTGTCATAACATTTCGTGATTATTATTTCTTGTTTTTGTTTGTGTAAATGTTTTTAAAATATAATTCGATAATCGCTCTGACATCATTCGGTGAAGGATCATCGCTATTTTTATTCAACTAAATACCACACAATTCAAATTTTTCTCATTGCAACATTCAATTCGTGTCGCCATATTTCTATATTGTCATAACTAAATAAACTCTCTCATTCTATTGTATGTAGCGGCATAGGCATAATAAATCTATTTTCCATGAGAGCAATATGTTAAAATTTTCAATTTGTTGACACAGTTCCTATTTACTAAATAGCAACAAGCATAAATAAGATCTTGTTTGTGTTTTTCATCAAATTCATTTTCCTGTTACTGATGCTGCTGTTCAGAGTGGCAAATTGTCAGTGTCGTCAGAAGATGACTAGCATTATTTGTTTCGACTTGTTGGATTCATAGTTCAAATGACATCACACTCAAATCAATTTTTCTTCATCCAGGTCGTTAAAATGACGCTGGTGGATCGGCGATTCTCCCGAAGCTCTGTTTCTCTTTCTGGTACTTTGCGTTCAAAATTCAACGTAGGCGTAAGTATGTGGTAAGAAGTTTGCTTCTTAATCACATGGTTCCTGATTCAGGCTATAATCGAAGATATCTTAGGCATGTATGTAGCTTCCAATATAGCCTTGACCCACTAATCATTGTTACGCGGATTTTGTTGACGGAAACACACACACACATACACACATGTATATATATATATATATATATATATATATATATATACATATATATATATATATATATATATATATATATATATATATATATATATGGGAGAATGTACGAAAAAACAACAACAGACGAGGACAGGTGGTGTAAATAACAAAAGGATGTATTAGTATGACGCTCGGGAATACGGAAAGTCTTTGACGTTTCGAGCTACGCTCTTCAACAGAAAGAATACGGAGACAAGGAGAAAAACACGGGGAAATATATATATTGAACCCGGAACCATGTGGTTGGTAACCAAGCTACTTACTACACAGTCACTCCTATGCCTATGAAGTTTAGAACCTGGGTTTTCCTTCCTAAGGTATTTTTCGATGTTATTATTATTATTCAGATTACTGCCTGGAATCGAACTCGGAATCTTGGGGTCAGTAGCCCACGCTCTTAAACCACTACGCCATAAAGCGTCCCTTCGAATGAATAAGTACCAGCTTAAAATAAGTAATGGGGCCTGTCCGTTCGTCGCGAGACATCAAGGCAGCGTTCCAGTATGGTTGTAGCAATGGCTGAAACAAGTTAAAATAAAAGATAAAAGATTCCACTAGAACATCCTTACTAGCTTGTAGATTTTACCCTTCTGTATCTTTCAAAACCACCCGGTTCCGGCTTCGGTCCACACCACGTCAGGCACATACAAGCACACATATGTTTAAATACGAACATATTATGTACACACAAACACACACACACACACACACACACACACACATACACACACACACACACACACACACACACACATACGCCGGGTTTCTTTCAGCTTCCGCCAACCAAATCCACTTACAAGGCTGTATATATTTGTGTTGTTCCCCACCATTATTTGAGAACCGGTGTTGTTTTATTTACATTCCCGTAATCTAGCTGTTTGTCGAAAGAAACCAGAACTTAATAATTAAGATGTGCTGTGATTTGCTTGATTAGACTATTCAAGGCGTGCTCCTACAAAGCACAGTACAGTGGCTGAAATAATTAAAAGATGATTTTTGTTTTAGTAACAGATTATCATCCGTTGTGACTGATATATTCCATTAGGAGTTATCTGTTTTTCTGGTTTCCTTAACAACATTTGTATGTATTTGTATAACACAGATCTTTCATTCTGGAAAGGGAGAGCCACGATCCTTATGTTGAAATTTTGTAATTTTTGCATAATCTCTAGTGGATGTTCCCTTTTATCATACCTTTAGATGTATCATTACGCAGCTAAGACTGCGTAGTTAGCTACGACATGACCAATTACTTATTCATCTCTATTCACATATTCTCAGTTTATTAGTATTCTATCTCATTATTCGCTTTTGGGGATGTATACGGGAGAGGCTTTTATCCTGTGCCCTATCAAGAATCTTTCTATCTTTGCTTAATGAGCGATAGTGATAAAATCCTGTATTTATGATACTATTTCAGGCATTGGCCTTGTAAGCATTTTTATTCTACAACCATATCAGTGCCTTTTCTTGAAGAAACTTAAAGTTTCCTTTTACTTTACCTTTCCAGAATTTCTGTTAGTGTAGCTGCTGTTACTTCGTAATTACCGGCATTACCTGATACATTGTAGTATTTACAGTTTTCTTTGAAGACAGAAAACAATTAAAGAAGTTATCTGAATTAATTTTCTGTTCATACCTAGCTTTGCTGGTAGTTTCTTAGTGACGTTTTATAATAACTTTCTCCATGCTTAAGGTCGCCAACCACCCGGTATTTTTAGAAAATGCTTTCTGTCTATGCCTTATTTCGGGTGGTGTACTCCAAAGGCTGTCATTATATCTTTTTCTGTGTAGCTTTGCTTGTTCATTTAGAGTCCAGCAGAGAATATTATATCTATAATTTATTACTGGGACAACTAGGCGATAGATGCTTATTATCTATTTCATTTTTTTCTTTTTTTTTTTGCATTTAACTCTGTTTTAAGTATTAATCAAATGCAGCTATGATATTTCATTTTTAATCTTTTCTTTCATTTGCGTTAGTTGTACACTGCTTGCTTCATCGATTCCTAAATATTTGTATGCCCGTCTTTGATCTAATTCTCTTATCTGAGTTTCTTTCTGCGGCATGATATTAATGTTCTTAATTAATTTTCATCTCTTCAAGTTTGCCTTCGAGTCTTTTTCTCCATTATTATTATTATTTTGTTATTACTGCTATTTTTTGGTTTTCTTATTAGTATTGCTCTCATTTATTACAGTCACAAGTCGTCTTTTACGGGTTCTGGTAATTATGGATATTCTACAAGTTCAAAGTGAATGAAAATATTTTCTTCACTCGGATTATTTACTAACAGGACACTTTTAATATTTTTCATACCGAAGTAAACAGAAATGTTTTCATGTTTTAGAATTTGTTATCGCTTGTAGAATTTTGGTTTTTAAAAACAACCCGGTTCATTCTGTAATGACGAGATCCTTCAACAACAAAACTAAAGACTATGGTCACATATAGTTACATAATTGGAAACAATAATCTTCCTTCAGACAAAATCAAATAAATGAAGTTTAATTCGATGTACTAAAAAGGAGCTAAAAAACAGAGAACAATAGTAACACTTTGAACAGTACGTCAATCAACAAAACAACATCGAGGCTCACATTTTGTTATGCAAAAGTTCTAAAAAGTATTCATGTTATCACAGATAAGTTCAGTTCTCGTCACATGCGCTAATTGGAGTGTGCGGACATGAAGAAGATTTATTTGTAATAAGGGCATATGAATATCAAAGCACAGTAGAGCGAGTGTTTAAATTTTTTTGTACCAAATATAATGTTCAATGTTGAACTAACCATTAACTTGCTTTAATCTTTTGCAAAATGTCAGGACTAACATTGGTTCTCGAAAAAGCCGGGAGTGGCCCTCAACAAAATATCTAAAAATTTATCTCACTTGAACGTGATAGGACTTAAATTATTATTATCAATGGTTTAAGGCCTGATAACACAGCCTGTTTGAGGCTGAAATCTTGAGGGACACGTCCGTCTATATAATTTGTTCAAAGGCGGTGAGCTAGCAGAATCGTTAGCACGCCGGGCGAAATGCTTAGCAGTATTTTGTCTGCTGCTACGTTGTGAGTTGAAATTCCGCCGAGGTCGACTTTGCCTTTCAGGGTCGATTAAATAAGTACCAGTTACGCACTGGAGTCGATGTAATCGACTTAATCCCTTTGTCTGTTCTTGTTTGTCTCCTCTCTATGTTTAGCCCCTCGTGGGCAATAAAGAATTATATATAATTTGTTCCAGTATGCTTAGCAGAGAAAGACAACTTTTTCGGCAAATGCATTTGTAATGGTTGTGGCCCTTACATTTTATAGCTTTTGTGTTACAGTACGTGCAGGTGGTCAGAAAAAATGTCATACAAGACAATGTGCAGTTGAGTGAGGTCAGAATGGATTTACGAAGTCAAATGATCCCTTAAATTTCTTTCTTTTGTTGTGCAACAATCAAAGGTATTTTTTGAATGGCAGGATAAGAAAAATTTGTCGAATATTTTAGTTGCGTTACAAAGAACTCCATGATGACATTTCGTTGAGAAGAGCTCAGAAACCAAAATTATGTGTAGCAACAGAGATTATTTCATGCCAGATTCAAGAAACTAGTGACTAGGCATGCCAATCATGTCTCACCGTAGCCAACTTTAACCACCCCATCAAAATGCAATGAGCAGATAAGATGTAATTTGTATAGGTCTAAGGATGACAAACCTCCGCCAAGAACACACGAAGTAGAAAATAGGAAGACATCCCAAAATGTAATGAAAGTGATCTCTCAAAAAGTAAAGGAAAGCAAGCCTTTACAGAAGATGGATTAATATCAGAACCAGTTCCTTACTCATAAGTGATGTGTAGTGCTTATTGTCCTCTGTCTCTGTTGGCTATCTCACCTCTGTCGAACCGTAATTTTGAACGTTGTCTCGTATATATCTGTACACAACTCAGTTCGAGGCACTCTTCTAATTGCTGTTGTGATTCCTAATCTACTTTCCAGCCTTCTATTTTTATTGTTGTATACGTAATAATTTGCTGAAATGCTTATTCTCGGATTGATTCTCGAATATTCAGTTCATCCAAATACCGTACGTAAGTACGTAACAACTATAATTCTTGCGTCGTTAATCCAATTAACTTAATTACGAACCACTGTCGTACGGTGTTTGCGAACCCAGTAACTTTCGCATTGTTACTTGTACACTAATAGATGTAAGTGTTCCCACTGATAATAATATATCTGTAAAGGAATTTGACAGTTTAAGTAACTATAAGAACATAAATTGAAATACAAAAGATAGGGCATGTTAAAATGAGAGACTTTTATGTTATTGTGAGTGCCCTAGGTATGATAAAAAAGGATGTCAGAAATATCTAGAATATACACCACGAGAACCATGTCTCAGAGAAATCCCAAAGAGTTGTACTGACGAGTACTGCCCACATCCTTAGAAAACACTATCAATTCAAATGAGTTGTATAACATGAAGATATTTTGCTGCCACTTTTCCTCCACACGCCTTCAGTCATACTGTAGCGTCTCATATCCTTCACTCGCCTTAGGACGCTGGGAGTGTCTCGGCAACTGATTGTAACAAACATGGAGATTAAAAGTAAATACTAATAATATTGTTGCTGATGTTTTTGCTTTGTCAAGTCATCGATTACTATAATTCATTTTATTTGAACTAATATTGGGAATATAATCACCGGCTCGCAACATGTCTAGGCCTATTTCTAGGCCTTGTAACTCTATTAAGATTCAGAACGGTAATTTTCGTAAAAACAATCGTCCTCTTAAGAATGATAATTTCAATTGATAGCACAGAGTCCTCAACAATGGGTGTGGTTCATTCTGCAACGGGTTTGTTAATGCACTTGCAACTGTTTTTTTCTTTCTTTTAGGCATCGTAAAATAAGTTATTATGGTTTTCCATTTGTAACTAATAATCCTATTTCAAGATAGAGCTTTCGCGTTTGTAAGCTAAATAATTGAATTCAGAAGATCCATGTTATATATAGCCAGAATGATGACATTTAAAATGAATGAGGATGAATCTATTAAAGCAGTGTTTTCTGCTGTTCAGTGATAATGTTTCAATGCTATATATATATATATATAAGAGAATGATGCAGTTTTGTTCATTTCTCATTTCACTTTTCCTGGTTCCATTTAAATAGAATTATGAATCTATTACTTACTGGCTGTAATTAATATCAACGGTCAAGGCTCTAGTCATTACTAAGGTTTGGGAGAGAATATATTTTATATTGAGAATGATTACTTATTTAAGAAGACTCGTTATACAGTGAGGTCATTTCACGTTGGCATGGAAATTGATATTCTCTTTAAACAAATATATATGTAGAAACAAATGTTGACAAAGATAGCAATTTGCAAATAAATATAGATCCGAGCAACAAACATATATATAGATATATAATAATTAACCAATCCACCTGGAAAGTATTCTTGGCAAATGTTTATTACACTGCTAAATTCCACAGAGACGATAAACCATAGCTACGAAAATGCAAAATAAAGCAGTCATGAAAGATATTATTCTGCAGTACTGTTCACCGAAAAATATATTATGGTCAGGAATAGAAATAAATGTAATGTTCGACAACATATCCATAGGAAAACGATAATTTTGAGGAAACAGTCTCTAGAAAAAATGATGGAAGACAGCTAGAAAACTAATAATAATTCTTTTAGAATATAAAATATGGACTTTTATACTATACAGGATTACATCACCGTTTACACTCGCAGCTTTTGAAAATTAAAAGTTCAATAACTACCACAAAATATCGTAAAATTAGCAAATCTGAAGAAAAAACAGCTTTTCGGCTATCTTTGCTGCTTTATGGTAAGGCTGCGTATGAAACATGAAACGATGATCTTTTTCCTATGAATCAAAGATAGGTAATAATCTAATAATACTATTTCAGAGAGTCAAAGAGTAGACGAAATAATGTCACCACAATTTATAGATTCACGAGTTTTTCAAACAATGTCAATATTGGAAGCTTTCCAAACCGTAATTTGCAAATAACCAAAATGCAAAATCCTTACAAATAAATTGATTTTGTGAAGCTGGAAATTGTTACGTTTATCAAGAAAATAAAAGGCTAGAATATAATTCTAAGATGAAGAACGAAAGTGACATAATTTCAGAACAGAGTACCTTGAATTTTGGTTACATCTTACGGACAAATTATATTAGATAAAATACTATAGGTTCACGCAATAACCTTACATAACGCTCTAATCACAACTGCAAGAAACTTGCGATTCAGTGATAGAAAATTGAAAGAAAATTAGACTTGTTCAGATGTCTATTCGTTTTGTAAGTTGTGCTAGCGTTTCATTCCCAATCCAAACAATTTAAAGCTCAACTATCGTTCATATAGATCGTCCGACATATTCACTAAATAAATAGACATTCAAATTGTATGCAAAGTTCGAAACAAGCCAAGTTTCTATTCCTTCGAGATTTCGGAAAGTCAAGTAGATATCGACTAAAGAATGAGCAGACATCACAAACAACAGACGCACAAAATAAAAACATAGATCAAAGTACATAACACAAGAGAGACAGCAAAAAGCGAAGAAAAACTTTCAGCCATTTTGTAATCTGTGACTTGTGCAATCATAAACTTTGTTTTGTCTATTGAAGAGTCGTACACACAAACAAACGACAGAGGTAAAATATATGCATATATAGCATTGTACAGCAAATTTTAAAATTAGAAATATTCAAATTATTTCAGAATTCGTTCTTGAATTTAATAAGGTCAAACAACCATGTTGCTGCAAAATTATACATAAATATATAGATTCATCACTCTATGATGAATATCATCAGAAACAAAATACCATACAAAAAGAAAGTAGTAGACTTAGATGTTTGCTTGCCCAGAAAAGCTAGTGTCTGTTGAAGGGACTTATACTCTTTGGGTTTTCATCTCTCCATAAAATTGTATAAATAAGCCAAAAAGCATAGCTGTCACTCACAACTGAGCACGACATGGTAGCTTGTTCCATACTTATGCTAAATGTTTTTGCTGCCTAAATATTTGCGATCATATATAAGCAATAAGCCCTTGACCCGTCGGAATATCTTAAATGGAACAGCTGGAAGAAAGGAGGACTGCACCAACACTTAGTTGGTACACTGTTTTCAACTGAATGAACTGGAATAATTAAAAAGAATGCTGTGGACAAAAACATGATGCTGTCTCTAGAGACAAACTCACGACTTAATCATCGTATGTTGAACGATGTAATGAACAAGGCGCGCATCTTCACATTTACATGTATGTGTGATTACTGCCATATATGCAAGTAACAACTTAACGGGAAAAAGAATACATATTGAATTATATTCTTGTTCATTACAGAAACAAATGTAGCCTTATGATATTTATTTTTTTTGCATTGCACGAATGGCACTGCGTTGTTTTATACAGGATTTCGACGATACAATTACTGATTCACTAAATTTTCGATGGCGAAGGTGACGGAAGTGTTTTGAACTCGGTACACAACGTTCAAAATCTACCATTATTTGCCGGATACATAAATACTTCGCTGATACCAGGTGAAAATATAAACACATATATAGCAAATTTCAGTGTACAGTTATTGTAACCAGCAAAGCTAAAGTAATACACGTATAAATTCGAAGAAAGACCATTAAAATTATGCAGTTATTTTTTCAACCACACAATGATTCTTTCGCAATCATGAACACCATCACGTTATCACCCACGAGAATTTCTCTATATCTCCAATTCTTCAACAACAAAATTCGTTTTAAATACTTTCAAATGAAGCATAATACTCTATTTGAATACATATGAAACATACTAAACTTGCTTTGCTAGTCTCATCAGCAAAAATGTAATACAAACTAAACATATACTGATACTAAATTAATAAAAAGTAAGTTTCCAGCCAAAAGATAATCTGCAAATTCATATCATAAATCGTTGCGAACCATATATATTCGACTTCTTCAGCATAAATAAGTACAAGAGAATGACAATATATATATAATAAAGATGTATTAGTTTCTATTTATCTATTTATCTATTTATAGTGTATGTGCGGATCTTATATTCCTTATTTCTAATAAATATGCATATTCTCCTATATAAAATAATTGTTCTTTTTTAGTTTCCATATGACAATTGCATTTTAAGATAATTACTCATTATCTTTATTAGTATTATATCTGTGTACTCATTTCTCTTCTGTGTTTAGAGTGACCTTCATCCATCTTATTCTACAGAACCATGATTAGATTCCTGATTGGATTTAATACACAATATGCTGCCACTAAACAGGTTATGTTATTCCAAAAAAAAAAATGTATAACCTTAATTGCGATTAAAACTGACGTCTCTATTTATTTATATACACCATTGATAGGTTAACTATAGTTCGTTACTTTTAGGAGATAGTGATTGTAAATCAGTTTTAAGTGCCAAGCGCGTTCTTTCCACTGTAGATGGTTGGTACTTCACTTCCTTAAAAGTAAATGAATAACACAGAAAAACCTTTTCTATCTTTCTGTTATTTCGAGTTAATGTAAACATATACCAATTCGTTCTGTGTGAATCACAAGATACGGTTATATTATCACATAACTGCTAATAAAGCAAATTTAAGACGGAATGGAGCATTACATTTATGTTGAAACCACGTCTGTATCGCACATCCGTACAAAACCATGGATTACGTTAAATAGCACCCTTCATTTCAATAGGTCGCGTAAATTGCCTTTCTACAATTAAAATACTGATTATAGTAACAGCTTGAAGAGTGTGAAATATATGAGCTCCGTTGGATAATCTTTTATGCGATCTTCAGGTGAGAATTACGCAATGTGATTCTCACAGTGAACTTATTCCATATTTCTGTATAAACTTGGAATATTTATCGACTAATATCGTGTTTTTAACAGCATGATATATAAGCTGAAGACCTACAAAAAACGAAAAAGATTTGACAGTTTTAGGTTATCATTATTATTATCATTATTATTATTGTTGTTATTATTAATATTATTATTATTATTATTATTATTATTATTATCATAATCATTATTGTTTTTGTTGTTGTTGTTGTTGCTGTTGTTGTTGTCATCATCATGATCATCATCAGCAGCAGCAGCATCATTATTATTATTATTATTATTATTATTGCTGTTGTTCTGGCTGTTGCTAATACTATTTTCTTTGAAAATAAAAACTTATTTTATTGTCTTTTTGTTTTTTTTTAAATATATATACTTTTTGCAATAAAAGTTTCCAATAAAGATTGTCAGGAAAAAAATAAATGACTATTTCTGTTTTTAATTCTCCCGTTTCAGAACAGACATACCATACTTACTTAATAACTAACTAAATCTCTAGTTATATATAAAACGAATTTTTATTGAAGGCATAAAATATATCCAAATACAACATCAACTGTTTCTATATAATATTTTCTGTCAGCATTTGTCGTAAAACCAGTAGTGTCGTTGTTGTTATGAAGTTTTTAAGAAACAGATTTTAAGATTTAATTAAAAAATTAATGCTTCGGTATATGTTGAATATAATGTAATGCAATATATCATAAATATATACCTCCGTAGATACACATATGCATATACAACTATATATATGCATGTATGCTTTTGCGGTTATACAAGTACACACAGAGTCAGACATGTGTGGGCGGCTGAGACGTTCGCTTCACAGTCATAGCGTGTAGAGATCGGTACTACTTCGGGAGACTTTGGAAAGAGTCTTTCAATAAATGTCTACAATATACTCGACTTCACCAACGCCTTCTGAAAGAAACATTTGTGTGAGCTTGTTGTATACATATGTGTGTGCTTTTGAGTGTGTGTACGGTTGTGTTGATATGTGTGAGTGAACATAATGATTTTTTTTCGAAATATATGTGTCAATGGATGCCTTTTCGCTTGGAAACGTTTGAGAGAAGTGGATTACCTGATCTTCCCACTTAATTGGCGGTGTGTATATAGAAAACATGGAAATAATTTCTAGTACTAAAGACTATGTAGGATGATGATGCGTAAAAAATTATCATTTGCCACAGAGCAATATCGCAGATGACAATCTAAAAGAAGTAATAGGTGATATAATGAATCTGATGGGGCAGTCGTTACTTGCTAGATTTGTTGAAAGACATTTCGATGGCGGTCTCCGTGGGAAAAGCTCCAGAGCGTTCGAGGAAGTAAAAAAGTGAAATTCAAATAATCAACTTGAAGTGACATTACATACAGAAAATTATCACAAGATCTAATAGACACACACATCTTCTCAATGCAAGGAACCACAGACGCTAAATTAATGATAACTCTAATCCCCTTGAAGGTTTGAATTTTTATACAACTTCGTTTAATGTAACACCGATGTTGGGTTTTAAAATATTTCTTGCAGGAGAAAAATATGTAGCTAAGTGTGCGCGTATATCTGAGTTGAAGAGTGGATTGTAGGTGCTGATATTAAGCTTGTATCATTTGAGAAAGCTGAGATTATTGATTCAGTATGGAAAATTTTGGATACCTGCTGGGATAAGAAACAAAACAAGCTAGGAAAAATCACCCACGATTCGCTAACGAGCATTTGGAAATTTGCGTATGAATGTAAATTCGTAATTGTAAATAACTGAACGTAAATGACGTACCCTTATAACTGCGTACGGGTGCATTTGCAATCTTTGACGATATTACCTTGTTTTGGACTCTATGCTATTTCAAATACTTTGAGAGTCGGATTCGAGTCACCCTAGATCACAGTACCATAAACTCCGATGAGTAGGTCCTTTTTTCGGCTCAGGTTTTCCTAACCTAAACTGATTCTTTGCTCGACAAACAGACAACAGATATTTCTTTGCGGTGTTTGTGGCCACACGTGCAACTGCGTTAATGAAATATAAATATCTATGCAGCATTCTCGGAACATATAATTTCGTATAATGCCCTTGGCGTGTAAGATAACGATTCTTGGACTTGCCATACTGTTGTATACCGTAAGAGTTAATGAATAAAAAGAAAAAAAGAAAAAAGCAATACAAATTTAAAGTAAAAGAAGGAAGATAAGACGTTTTTCATACCATGTAACTGGTCGAGAACTAGTATGCGTATATGCTACGCATGCCTAGTTTCAAGTTATTTCGTATATCGAAAGCCATGAATAATTTTAAATAACTAACATAAATACAAGATTGTATTTTTGTTGTTGAAGAAGAATTATTAATTTTCATATCTATTGTTTATTATCAAACGTTTCAGATGATTTATTATCCTAAAAGTGTTGCATCTCCTAATTACTTTTTCTTCCTTTCTTTCATTTATATTCTTTTACTTACTGTCAACACATTTTAGTGTAATATTTTATCATTACATATTTATTGCTTTTAATATAAATTTATCTGGCTTTTATTTACACAGGTTTCAGTCTTCTTTTATCATTTACACAATGAAGCTTATGTACTAAATTTCCTGAAATGATCCTAGTATTTTACATTAGTGCAACTCAGTGCTGGTTCAAATCATGTATAACCAATTAATTTCATTGATATTAGAAATGTCGGTTTCGAATTCATTCCCTCCCCAGCATGTTTGAGGTGGGGGATGAGTCGATTACATCTACCTCAATACTCAGCTGGTACTTACTTTATCGACCCCGCCGGAAGTTTGAACTCAGACCATAAAGACAGAAGAAATGTCGATAACCACTTAGCCCGGCGTGCCAACGATTCTGCCAGTTGCCTCCTTTTTAACATTCTAATGTTACAGGTAAACATGAAGAAATTGTTGAATAACCTGGAACCTTCCGTCACTCAACAGCTGGTAATGTTGATATGATCATGCTTCAGTTAGAAATAAAACTATACAATAAAATTTCTGAGATCGTCTTGCGCACGTGATAAATCATGGATCAGTATCACGAAATCGGAATAAAATATTTTTAATTGATCGACAATTCTTTTATGGGCCGAATTATTGTCATTTGTACTAAAATATCTACCACTAATTTGGAAGTAAAAAGCAATTTCTATTACTCATAACATAAACGAAACTTACTTTTATATTAGACGTGTGAAATTACTTTTAATTCATTGAAATTATTTCCCTTTTTCATTCGAAACTGCTAACTGTTGTCAAGAAGTTTGACTTCCGACACTATCTGATGAAAAATGTTTACAAACTGAAAGAATAATTGAGCATAATAGCCATTAACCAGTAATCTCTTTGCTATTTGAATTCCTAGCAGCTTTGTTTGAGTTATTTTCTCACAGATTATTTTAGTTTTATCTCTGCCACGAATAGGTCCAGGTCCAAGAGTATACTACATAACAATTTTAAATCTTGAAATTGTCTAAAAATATCCGTGGAGTAAGAGGGATTATGCTATACATATAAGAACAATTGAATGGTAATACACAGCGTCCAATGCTGTTTCTTTTTTAATCATTGTTGACTAATATTTATTTATGTCTGTGGCTGTTTAATCTTCAAAGTTAGGTTGTGACAAGTGACATGTTGTATGACCCTGGGCAATAGACGTTGCTGCGTACACATTGCTTGAATTAGGAAGGCGAGAAGATTAATCCAAATATTAAAAATCAAACATCAGGAAAGTCCCTCTTTGCTATTAATGGATTCTGAGTCACATGGAGAGTCTTTCTCACTCTATTCTTGCTGAATCAGGCATGTAATTCATTTCTACAAACAATGTATATGGAAAGCTAAAAATAGAGACATATTTCGGTGTAGAAAACGCCGCAGAAATAAAGAGAAAAATAAGAAGAAATCTAAAAGCTAATCGCCTCCTAATGAAACAGCTGCGGTGTCTATATGATGCGTAAATAATAGTCACCACGATAGACAGAAAATATTAGGGGAACGAAAATAGAATATACTTTTTTTTTCATTAGAACGGATGTGAAATGGGAAATATTGAAAAAAACATTTAATTATATTGTCCTTATTGTATTTCAGAATATGAATTTGCGTGAAATAATATATAAAGAATATAGAATACAAATAGAAGTGTTATCGAGAATGTCGTAAATGCTAAGTTCGTATTTTAATAATATTTTATCTTAATGACTGAATTATTCTCTGTGAATACTGGTTTCAAATTTTCGCACAGGGCCAGCAATTATGTGAATAGGACGCTAGGGGTCTGTTGGTATTTATTTTATCAATCTCGAAAAGATGAAAAGCAAAGTCAACCTCGGAAGCATTTGAAATCAGAACGTAAAAATGGACGAAATACCGCGAAGCATTTTGCCCAGTGAGCTAACGATTTTGCCAGCTCGCCACCTTAAAACTTCTGTTTATATTACCATGTCTACAACTGAGTCCGAAACAAGAAATGTACTGCTGCGTTCGCTAGGTCAAATCTAAGCTACAACAGAGTCTTCACAACTATCCATCACTTCCGAAACAAAGATCAGACTTTCTTTGTTAATCTTAACATTATGTTCAATTTGTTGAAATCCCCTAACTCTAATTCGGAGTTTATAGCACTACTAAAGTTTACATTTTTCTTCCTGTCTAAAGATCAATTTTAACAAATTAGGAATCATAACAGTTACCGTTTGACTTGTTCGCTCTAAGCCTGTTTTTTTTTTTTACGTCAATGACCGTTGATCATGAATATAGTAGTAAACTTCAATTTATTAAACCTGTGAGACGAAACCGCTACGATAATGATGGTAATCCAAAGCGAAAACTTACTTCCGGAACAAGGATGAGATTCTCATTTTTCATTAGCCCCTTAATCCTATATTGGTTATATTCTTAAAATATCAAAATTCTGTTGACTAGAGTATGATAGTTATGTCCCATTTGTGTATTCTAGTAGGTAACGCATTTTATCTGTTTGTTAGAATCTCCGGTATTGACTGATGTTTGCTTTCAATCGTGATTTTTAATTATTGGTTTATGAATAAGGAAATACAGACCTAATTCTGAGATGAAGTTGAGTGGCCGACTTGAATCAGACTTGGATTAGAGAAGCACGCCATTGATGAGATCGTGATTAGCAATAAAAGGATTTTGAGAAACCTAGCTCATTGACTGACCGTATGATTAATCAAATAATCGGTTAGTTGATTATCTAAAGGGTTAACCAACTGAGAAGTAAAGTTAAATAGAATGACTGCGTGCATTTATTATTGGAAAAAAGAACTTGCTCTCAAAAGGAATATACACGTTCTTCTAAGCGTTGTCGCTAAAACTGATATTTCGTCTACACTGTGTTCTTCGCTACCTTTATTTATATAAACTTACAATAATTTGTGACATGATAGTAAACGGTTAGTAAACGGATAGTAAACGAATGGTAAACGGACAGAATGTTTCTGTTACTTTTCTTCTGATTATTTGAAATCTCTCATCTCTAACACAACTGTCTGTTTCTCAGATTACACACTCATTGGACTCAGCAAATAGGGAGACAAAACTAACTCTTATACGTAAAATGTTGTGAGATGTCTCAGTATTCTAGAAGAATTTTTATCACATTGATAATATTAATAATTCGTCCCTCTTTACGTTCTCAGTTCAAACTCTTCCAAGGTGGACATTGCTTTTTCTCCTTTCGGGGTTGATAAAATAAATACCAGTCGGACACTGGCGTCGATGTAATCGACTTACCTTCCCCTGCGAAATTGCTGGTCTTGTGCCAAAAAAATTTGAAACCAATCTTACGAATTCGATTGTGGAAAAATCAGTCAAGTAATTCAACTCTTCTAACAATTCATATAGAAAACTATAATTGAAGATAACTTCGGCTATTCAAATGCTGTATGAATAATGATAGAAATAGGAAAATAACTAGTCTAACAATACTGCTTTCTCTAAGTAAAGAGCTAATGTGTCTATGTAATGTATTCAAATCATACTTGCGATGATAGATGCTATGGATGAGGATGACAATTCTAAGTAGATTTTTCAATCGTTAACACATGCTGGTACTTAATCTGTACAAAAATTAAAAAAGAATCTCGAAAATTTGAAAACAGAAAATGAAGTTGATGCATATCAGAATATAGTTTTGAGTAGAATCATACACGAAGAGTATGTCATCACAACAATATCCACTAATTTAATGCCATGTCACGAAGAAGATGGCCACGAAAATTTTTTGATGACATTAACTATCGTTATTGATATTGTACATTAAAAGTAATAGCTTGATTGTTTTCTTTTTTATTTTTGAATTTCTGTCCTTGTAAATTAGTTACAATTCCACAAATACCTCACATGTTTGTTCCAAAGTACTTCTGAAATACTTTTCTAAATTATACTAGCCAAAATGATAAACATGTACACCAACATACACGTAAATGTAGATAAGAATGTGTGTGTTTGTATATATGTATTTGTATATGTGTGCTTACGTATGTGTATGTATGTGTGTGTCTGCTTATGTAAACTAGAACTAGATTGGAGTAGACAAAGGGGAGAAAAAATTACTCGAAAGATTAAGTAGAATTTAGATATTTATTTTATGAAGCTGAGCTACAGCAATGAATATTTACTGAAGTACTAGAGCTTCCTGCTACCGCTCGTCAAACCAATCTTCTATACAAGTTGTCATATTATATTTACCACGAGGATAAACTCCTATAAAACATTTAATTCTGGTCATGAGAGAACACTATTCAGCTTTAAATAACCTCAAATCTTACAGACACACACACACACACACACACACACACACACACACACACACACACACACACACACACACACACACACACACAACATACATATTCATATATGGAAAGGAGGAGGGAGAGACAGATAGACATTTAGTGTTCCACCGACATTGAGCCTCCGTCATTGGTTCTAACGTTTTTAAAATATCCAACTAGAGTCGTATCAGAAATGTATTCAGCTGTCAATTCTTTCATACATATGTATTTTACAAACACACGCACTCGCACACACACATACACACACACACACACACACACTCACACACACACACACACTCACACTCACGCACACACACTCACGCACGCACGCACGCACGCACGCACGCACACGTGCATGTATATTATATATATATATATAATCAAAATAAGCAACAAGAATATCCAGATACCTCTGGATATCCTAGTTGCTTATTTTGATTTTAATCCCCTTATTTTGAAATTGTATGGATAATAACGTACTAAATTCTGGTGCCTCAACGTAAGTACCGTATTCATCTAAATCTAATTTTTTGGTATATATATATAAATATATATATATATATATATATATATATATATATATATATATATATATATATATATATATATATATATATATATATATATATATATATATATATATATATATATATATATATATATACATACATATGTATATATATATTTTCTTTATTTGTGAATTAAGGCTACCATTCGATTTACGTTAAAAAATGTAGTAAATTACTCTAGTGTCTTAACAATTTTTGAAGCCGATCACATGGAGGGAGATGTTCGCAACATGAAACCAATGGTCGTCTTAATTCATAACTAAAAAAATTATATATCCACCAATGCGGTTTTGAGAACTCATTTCATCGTTTATATATATATATGTGTGTGTGTGTGTGTGTGTGTGTGTGTGTGTGTGTGTGTGTGTGTGTGTGTGTGTGTGCGTGTGTGTGTGTATGTGTGTGTGTGTGCGTGTTGTGTGTGTGTGTGTATGTGTGTGCAATAATTATAACGATAGATAATATGAAGACTGGTACATACTAAAAATTTATTTCCTTTCACTTTCCAATGTCAAACAGCATATATTTATGCTTACGACGACCAACACATGTTTCCACTGCACAGAATATGTGCAGTTGCATACACAACCAGGCAAAAATTTTCTGCCCAGATGATTTTGCCATCCGGTGAAGCGAACACGGAATACTCCATCGGCGGAATCTAACGCATGAGTGACAGCTCCTTATAGTCATAGACATTAAATACTAACCGATGTGATTAGACGTAACCTGGAACGTAACTGACAGCTGCTACCACGGTATTTGCTCGCATAATATATCCCTCTAAATTCACACACGCGCCCGAGCACGCCCCCCCCCCCTACACGCACACACCTTCATATGCATATATGTAGGGGCAATGTAACTTTTATTTGCTTAGAACCGAGAACCTATTTTAATCTATTGCTTAGTTCCGAAAATCGAAATTGTTCTGCTTGCTTAAGCGCTTATAGTTTTTGGCACCCATAATATTCGATCCTCTAATGGAGACAAGACAAGAAACCTAACATCCAACACATAACATATAAAAATTGTCTCTTTATATATACACCAATACACTTTTCAGGAATAACATTAGTTGTGTATTCTCACTTATTCTTTGCAATCCATTCTTAATCAGACTTCAGATGTCTCGATTCATTTCTAATTGTATTCCTCTCCTTTCACCACATGGTTATTTTCTGTATGATATTGAATTATGTTTTCCAAAATTTTATGAGAAACTAATGAGAATTTAGACTGTTAATTAACATCACCAGAAATAAGATTTCATCGAAATCATTGCTTTTATTAAAATTCTAATTTCGACTATTTCATTTATATATTAACAAAACGCTGATTCTTGCTGTCATGGATATTAAGAAGAACTCGCCTAACTACTAAACGAATCGGCTATATTCATTCTATTTCCGCAAGTACTCGGCGCCTACGCATGACGAACTTTAACAGTTAAAAATTTCTCCGTACTATTGCCTCGTGCTAAAAAATGGTGTATGCATGTATGTAAGAAGTCGTGCGTGTATGCCTGGAAGTGTCTGTCTGTCTTCCTGTGTGTGCGTGTGTGTATGTGAGTATTTGTGTGTGTGTGTGTGTTTTGCACAGGTTTTGCCTCTATATATGCTTGCGTGCATGCTTTGTTCATTTATTCTTTTACTACTTCCTTTAAATTAATTGTAGCCATAACTTGGCGCTGCCTTGGTGTCGATTTTATCGGGAAGAAATTTCAGCAGCTTTATTTTTTTTGTATTGAAATCTATTTGTCGAAATTTTTAATTACTGGAGGTAAGTGGATAAGACCTAAACTTAAAAATGGTAAATTTCCAAGAAACGCTTGTCAAATATTTTGCTAAGTTTTTAGTTTTATTTTGTGTGTAGAACATGATTTATTATTTTATAACATATTAACAGCAGACAAAAGATATGATCCAAAAGCACTTGGAATAGAATATAACTGATAATAGAAATAGAAAACAGAATATAGAATCAGCGATATAGTAAAGGCGGCGAGCTGGCAGAAACGTTAGCATGCCGGGCGAAATGCTTAGGGGTATTTCGTCTGCCGCTACGTTCTGAGTTCAAATTCCGCCGAGATCGACTTTGCCTTTCATCCTTTCGGGTTCGATAAATTGAGTACCAGTTACGCACTGGGGTTGATGTAATCGACTTAAGCCCTTTGTCTGTCCTTGTTTGTCCCCTCTATGTTTAGCCCCTTGTGGGCAATAAACAAATCAGAATATAGAATCAGCAAATTATAGAATCAATTTGCATATTGATTTAAGCGAAAATAAAACTCAAGTTCACATTCTTACAGCACACTTGATTCTTATTTCTCTAAACATGTGTAATGCAGCATTCCTTCTGACAATAAATTTGGGCCCTGCACCACAAAGTTGCAAACATCTCCAAAATAAAATGGCGATGCGTTATAACTGACACGATAGCTACTGTCAAATATGTCGGACAAAGTAACAGAAATTGACTCTAAAGTGGTTCTATGTAAGCAGGAGAGAAGAATTATTCTTGCATTGCCTCTATGTAAAGTAATATAAGTCAAAGATGTTCCTCTATTAGTGAATTCTGAAGCATAAACTCGTTCAACCTCATAGCTTCCGGGAATTTATGAGACAGCAAGTCATTCGAGTCGCAAAATCAAGTTAAAATTTTAGAAAATCTTAAAATCAAATACATAGAACCCTTGAGCAATACATTTTACATGCATTAAAGTAATATAAAGTAAATGAAGACACTAACGTTGAACACAGAGCTTCGTTGCCAAGCAAAATTGTCTCCCATTAAGAATTTGTATTCTAAGCTGGAAACACGGTAACATATATTTATTTCTTGTTGGATTACAGACAATTTCCTCAGAATTGTATATTTGTGCAAATTACTCTAATGAAAAATGGCATCAAGCGAAGAAAGTGCAAATACCAAAAGGTACAAAGTAAAAATAGCTACAAGCGTGGTTGTGTGGTAAGGAATTTGCTTCCCAACTACGTGGTTCCGGGTTCAGTCCCACAGCATGATAACTTCGTCAAGTATCTTCTATTATAGTTTCGGGCAAACCAAAGCCCTGTGAGTGGACCTAGTAGACAGAGACTGAAAACTCGTTATATATATATATATATATATATATATATATATATATATATATATATATGAGTGTGTATGTTGGGGTGTTGACGTACTCGTGAATTAGTGAGTCGGCAAAGTGATAGATACAATAAATACCAAACTGAAACACATATACTGGGGTCCGTTCATTCGGATAAAAATTTCTGAAGACAGTGCCCCAGGACAGCCGCAGTCTAATGACCGAAACAAGTAATAGATATACAAGTATAAATTTATCTGTGTCGTTATTGACGGTGAAAATCAGATGTTCGATCAATGTCATCACTGAATTCGTTTGTCAATGGCTGAGTATTCCAGAGACACTGGTAAAATTACCCTAATCTCCATGTGGAAACCACGGAACATGGCTGTACGTTACAACTGCAGATATTCTTGATATTGAGTCACTTGCAAAAGATGGTACTAAGTGGAAGCGAACCCACAACTACGTTTTGTTGAAAGAAGCTCCTTAAATATTTGATCATGCTTACACATATATACATACAGACATTCATGCATACACATGCATGCCTATAGCTATATGCAAATATATATAGCTACATGCAAGTCTATACATACATACATATATATATATACATATACATATATATATATATATATATATATATATATATATATATATATATATATATATATATATATATATATATATATATATATGTATATTGATATATAAATATACATATATATATATATATATATATATATATATATATATATATATATATATATATATAAATTATTACAAATTAAAAGGGTAAAGGTTTATCAATTTATTAATTTATTAATAAATCAGCAATTAATAATTTTTACCAAGCCCTTCCGTATGTAAGCACTATTATCGGTGGAGAACTTATTTAAAAGTTCATATACATTTGTAAACATAATTAAGGGATCGGCAAATATTTGCTTCACCACATACCGAAGTTCAGAAATAGCAGCTAAAAAAGCTGAGACTCCAACAGATAGCATTACTTGTAACTCACAAAGGCAAAAACAAGAAGAAAAAACAATGAAAACTAACCATTACGAGGTTAATCGTAGACGCGTTCCTGGATTATGAGTGATAAATACTCAATTTCCTTCATCAATAAGATATTCCAGTAGTAAATTCGACCATGCTAGCAAACTGTGCATGCATGAACTGTTTTTGCCTTTGTGAGTTACAAGTAATGCTATCTGTTGGAGTCTCAGCTTTTTTAGCTGCTATTTCTGAACTTCGGTATATGGTGAAGCAAATATTTGCTGATCCCTTAATTATGTTTATAAATATATATATATATATATATATATATATATATAGTGTAGTATATTGCCACTTAAGTGTGGCTGACCCCTAGGGTTGGATGTTACTGTTGCTTTTAGCCCCAGGAGGACATCTCCTCCAGCTGGCTTATCGACACACGACTGTGTCCTGTTTGCCAAGGGAGTTATCCCTATCACCTCGGCCAGCAGCACGAACGTATCCGGATTTCAGGGTTATTTCCCTTCGTCGGCGTTCGACAGCTGATGACCTTGGTGAGAGAGACAAATCTGGCAAACCTTATATCTTCTTTTCCAGTGACATTCTTCACTGATATTGAAAAGGTGAAAACAAGCAATGTTAATTCTCTATATGAAGTATTAACAGTAACTGCACGATAAAGTGTAGTATATTGCCACTTAAGTGAGGCTGACCCCTAGGGGTGGATGTTACTGTTGCTTTTAGCCCCAGGAGGACATCTCCTCCAGCTGGCTTATCGACACACGACTGTGTCCTGTTTGCCAAGGGAGATATCCCTATCACCTCGGCCAGCAGCACGAACGTATCCGGATTTCAGGGTTATTTCCCTTCGTCGGCGTTCGACAGCTGATGACCTTGGTGAGAGAGACAAATCTGGCAAACCTTATATCTTCTTTTCCAGTGACATTCTTCACTGATATTGAAAAGGTGAAAACAAGCAATGTTAATTCTCTATATGAAGTATTAACAGTAACTGCACGATAAAGTGTAGTATATTGCCACTTAAGTGAGGCTGACCCCTAGGGGTGGATGTTACTGTTGCTTTTAGCCCCAGGAGGACATCTCCTCCAGCTGGCTTATCGACACACGACTGTGTCCTGTTTGCCAAGGGAGATATCCCTATCACCTCGGCCAGCAGCACGAACGTATCCGGATTTCAGGGTTATTTCCCTTCGTCGGCGTTCGACAGCTGATGACCTTGGTGAGAGAGACAAATCTGGCAAACCTTATATCTTCTTTTCCAGTGACATTCTTCACTGATATTGAAAAGGTGAAAACAAGCAATGTTAATTCTCTATATGAAGTATTAACAGTAACTGCACGATAAAGTGTAGTATATTGCCACTTAAGTGAGGCTGACCCCTAGGGGTGGATGTTACTGTTGCTTTTAGCCCCAGGAGGACATCTCCTCCAGCTGGCTTATCGACACACGACTGTGTCCTGTTTGCCAAGGGAGATATCCCTATCACCTCGGCCAGCAGCACGAACGTATCCGGATTTCAGGGTTATTTCCCTTCGTCGGCGTTCGACAGCTGATGACCTTGGTGAGAGAGACAAATCTGGCAAACCTTATATCTTCTTTTCCAGTGACATTCTTCACTGATATTGAAAAGGTGAAAACAAGCAATGTTAATTCTCTATATGAAGTATTAACAGTAACTGCACGATAAAGTGTAGTATATTGCCACTTAAGTGTGGCTGACCCCTAGGGGTGGATGTTACTGTTGCTTTTAGCCCCAGGAGGACATCTCCTCCAGCTGGCTTATCGATACACGACTGTGTCCTGTTTGCCAAGGGAGTTATCCCTATCACCTCGGCCAGCAGCACGAACGTATCCGGATTTCAGGGTTATTTCCCTTCGTCGGCGTTCGACAGCTGATGACCTTGGTGAGAGAGACAAATCTGGCAAACCTTATATCTTCTTTTCCAGTGACATTCTTCACTGATATTGAAAAGGTGAAAACAAGGAATGCTAATTCTCTATATGAAGTATTAACAGTAACTGCACGATAAAGTGTAGTATATTGCCACTTAAGTGTGGCTGACCCCTAGGGGTGGATGTTACTGTTGCTTTTAGCCCCAGGAGGACATCTCCTCCAGCTGGCTTATCGACACACGACTGTGTCCTGTTTGCCAAGGGAGTTATCCCTATCACCTCGGCCAGCAGCACGAACGTATCCGGATTTCAGGGTTATTTCCCTTCGTCGTGCTGCTGGCCGAGGTGATAGGGATAACTCCCTTGGCAAACAGGACACAGTCGTGTGTCGATAAGCCAGCTGGAGGAGATGTCCTCCTGGGGCTAAAAGCAACAGTAACATCCGCCCCTAGGGGTCAGCCACACTTAAGTGGCAATATACTACACTTTATCGTGCAGTTACTGTTAATACTTCATATAGAGAATTAACATTGCTTGTTTTCACCTTTTCAATATCAGTGAAGAATGTCACTGGAAAAGAAGATATAAGGTTTGCCAGATTTGTCTCTCTCACCAAGGTCATCAGCTGTCGAACGCCGACGAAGGGAAATAACCCTGAAATCCGGATACGTTCGTGCTGCTGGCCGAGGTGATAGGGATAACTCCCTTGGCAAACAGGACACAGTCGTGTGTCGATAAGCCAGCTGGAGGAGATGTCCTCCTGGGGCTAAAAGCAACAGTAACATCCACCCCTAGGGGTCAGCCACACTTAAGTGGCAATATACTACACTTTATCGTGCAGTTACTGTTAATACTTCATATGGAGAATTAACATTGCTTGTTTTCACCTTTTCAATATCAGTGAAGAATGTCACTGGAAAAGAAGATATAAGGTTTGCCAGATTTGTCTCTCTCACCAAGGTCATCAGCTGTCGAACGCCGACGAAGGGAAATAACCCTGAAATCCGGATACGTTCGTGCTGCTGGCCGAGGTGATAGGGATAACTCCCTTGGCAAACAGGACACAGTCGTGTGTCGATAAGCCAGCTGGAGGAGATGTCCTCCTGGGGCTAAAAGCAACAGTAACATCCACCCCTAGGGGTCAGCCACACTTAAGTGGCAATATACTACACTTTATCGTGCAGTTACTGTTAATACTTCATATAGAGAATTAACATTGCTTATATATATATATATATATATATATATATATATATATATATATATATATATATATATATATATATATATGCATATATTTGTATCTGTGTTTATAAAAATATGTAAGCATGTTGTTTACATACACACACATACATACATACATACATATATATATATATATATATATATATATATATATATATATATATATATATATATATATATATATATATATATATATATATATATATATATGATATATGTATGTATGTATGCATTGTACACGTTTGGGTCTCCTTCCCGTTTGTCTATAGAATGATGAATCCTTGTTTCGTTTATTTGTAACAAATTTACCGTAGCCCAATCTTGAATAAATACCGTACATGTACAGCCATTTTCCATTCCTGGACTATTTTCCAATAACCAGTGCCACACAACGCCATTATTTAAAGAATAGAGGATTGTTTAATTTTGCGTCTACTTGTACAGATTGTCCGCTTCCCCCGTGTAATTGCATGCATATTTATATCTATTGTCAGTACTTTTCACAATATTCGCGCTCATTCTTGTGGCAAAACAATTTGTATATAGAAATATCGCAGTGTTGTTTGAATCAGATGCGGATTATATACACACCGATCAACACACATGGACACGAGTGTGTGTGTTATAGTGTCTGTGTAAATTCATCCATATATGTAGATGTGTAAATAAACATGCTTCTCATCAAATCTCCTCCCTAGAATATGTGGCATTGTACCTATGTTGATCACAAAGGAGTTCAATCAATTTGAATTAGCTTAAAATGTTAGCAAAAGAAACTATGGTGGGTAAGAATTCAAACAAAGGAAAATAATAAAATACGGAGGCGGGGATGAATATTACAGATAATTGAAGACGAACAGAAAACAAGAGGATAAAAGGAAGCTGTTCTAGGATCATTTTCATAGATTTAGAATTGCTACTGAAGCCATGCTGTTCCATATAAGGTTGCTCATATTTTCTGTTTCTCCATACATTTCCATTGTTCTTATTATCCAGGAGTGTGGCATCATATCGTATGCCTTGCAATAGTCGACTCATGCCATGCTCAGGTCTGTATGTCTTCCCTTGCAGTTCCTGAGTGGTTCTGAGGCGATTTTTTTACATGCCATGTTATGTTGTTTTCTTCTTATCTAAAGCTGTGTTCGCATCCAATCAGTCGTCTTCCCCTATTTTTTGTTGGTACATACAGTCTGTTTGTGTCACGTTTCGGGTGGAGTATCCCATATCTATACAGCAACTTCCTTGTCTTTCTTATTAAGCTGCTTAGTTCGTCTCCTGTCCATACGATTACCCCTGCTCCATATCTCAGGTTTTGATAGCTTCAATATTATTCCGTCCGTTTAATTTCGACTTAAGGATCAGTCTCAATATGCGCAAGTACTCCACACTAAAATTTCTCTGTCATTTATTTCTCCATCAATTTATCAATTTCCAATTTCTCCAAGTGCTTATAGCCCGTCTTTTCTATCTGCTTCATAACCTCACCCGACGGTATCGCTAGCCCGTCCTTACATTTTATTTTGACTCTCTTCAAGACTAGCACACCACACATTTTCCGTTCGAACTCCATTTTGATATCAGCACTGAAAATATACACCGTATCAACGAGGGAACTCACTTGGAATTCTTCTTTACCATAAAGTTTGAGGTCATCCATAAATAACAAGTTGTTGACGTTTTGTTGGCTGCTTTTGAATACATACCCAGCCTTTTGCTTTCCTCAGAAACAGTGTTAGTAATATCATGCACAGTACAACGATCATTGGGTACAGGCAGTCCCTTTGGAAGTTTCCTCTTTTATTATTATCATTATTATTATTATTATTTTATGTTTGACTTTTGTTTTGCATTTGTACAAGTTGGATCCAAGTCTCACCCAGAGACCTCAAGAGACAACAAGTTAGAAGTTCATGTAGGTGTTATGCCTAGGGTACCATATATTTGGATTTGTACAGTTTTGTTCAAGTGAATGTTTAAGAATTATTATTATTATTATTATTATTAGTATTATTATTATTATTATTATTATTATTATTATTATTATTATTATTATTATTATTATCATTATTATTATTATTGCCTTTGCACAGCTTCTAACGCTGGAGATGTACTACAGTGTCAGCTGTTCACTACCAGTGAACTAAGGTAACATCTCTTATTTTTCGGGCACCTTCCGGAGTATTCGAGCGTTTCCAAGCCGTTATTATTATTGTTATTATTATTGAGGATCTGAACATTAATATCATATAGTACTAGAGGGTCAGGTAGTCGACTGTACATTTCCCCATATCTAGATACAATTTCCACATACATAATATCTTTATATATTATTATGGAAGATTTTATTATCAATATTATCATTTTTCAAATTATTAACGTTATTCTATTCATTACAAAAGATTTGGAATTTATTTTCGTAACACAGAAATGACGTTCACACTATTGACGATGACGACAATACACTTGCTATTAGGAATAATAACAATGAGAATTTGGATGATACTGATAATAACAATGCTGCTGTAGCCGATGTTGTCGTCTGTTATGTCGATCATGGGAAACCTGCTTATTATTACGACGACTTGTGCTGTTACTATTGTTGAGAAATAGCAGTACGGGAAGGAGGCGAAGGGATTTGTGAATGACGCATACGACAATATTCAAGTAGTTCCTTTGAATGAAACATATAACCGCCTCTAATTATTTTTATATAAAAATCCGCCAAACCTATCTACATGTACAAAATACAAACGCATACAGTACTACATATAGAAGAAATTACACGCAAAACAGTTAAATGTACAGTAGAATATATGGAAAGAGTTATTTACGCCTATCTAGTTATGCACATAACAAAAATTGCGTAGTTGTTAGTATGCAGGATATATAGACATATGCTATGTTTATAAATATATTGTTTGAGGTATATATTCATACCTAGTCATCATGCACAAATTTCACTGAATGTGATACTGACTTATGCTCATAAATGTTTGATCAAACTCATACAGAGACTTATAAACACACAGGAATCGGAGTACACACCTGTGTATTGCCTTGATAAACGTGGAGTTATATCTACAAGAATACATTGATAAACTCACACATACACAAGCATACACTGATATATACATACCACATTATATATATATCTATTTATCTATGTATCTATATATATATATATATATATACATATGTATATATATATATATATATATATATATATATATATATATATATATATATATATACGTATATAGATTTGTATATATATATATACATACATATATATAAATGCATACATAAACACATACATATATATATATATATATATATATATATATATATATATATATATATATATATATATATACACATACATACTGAAAGTGAGAAAAAGAAAGTGAGACAGACAGAAAGACAAGTAGACAGAGAGGTAGATTAATAGATATATAATCAGATGTACATATATTTATGCATACACTGTATTATAATGGAAATGTGTAGAAGCATAGCGATGGAAACACGCAATCATATACTACCAGAGAACAAATGACATAAATCTGTGCGACACACCATATAGTATCTATTTTCTATGCGACCATTTATTATGAATTTTGTCTCACAAAGACGTCATCGCCAGGTTACTATAGCTACCCCGTGTTTTCTTTTGGATGAAGATGTCTTCCTCTCTTAATGCACAAGTGCCATTAATCACACTTATTTTAATCAGTATATTACGATAACGTTCATAAACTCTGAGAAGTAGAAATATAAATTTGCACACAGAGTGGTGTTCTATTTGTAATTGAACTATAATCCTTGAATTCGAGCGTATGTGACTGTGTATCCCACTGACATGTGTGCAATTAAACTAATACTTGAGAAGAATCAAATTGAGGGAACTATACAATTTGAGTTTTCAATTAATGTTACAATCCACATATATACGTACGTACATACGTACATGCATACATAGATACATACAGACATACACGCACATACATACATGATGGCCGTCTACTCGTGACAGAGGAAGACCATTGCCGACCTTCAGGAACATACATGCATACATACATACATACACACATACATGCATACACGCACGCCACACACACACACACACACACACACACACACACACACACACACACACACACACACACACCATGACATATCTTTAGTATGATCACACTTTCTTCTCACGCATGCATGCTTATGGGTGGTAATAACGTGGTCATGTGATCGAAGTTTGAGCCTGGTTGCGCCATGTTTCCTTTTGGCTTTACAACGTAAGCCTGACCACTCCACTTGCAATATGCACCAAAGAAGAACAAAGAGCACTAATCCGAATTTTTGGGTCGGAAGGTGTCACGTGCTGAAATTCTTCGGAGATTTTTTAGCACAATGCGAGGCAATTTCACTGTTCTGTAGAAATGTGTATGTGTGGATCGAGAAGTTTAAAAGACGGTCGGAAAAGCGTGATGCACGAAGAGGGAACAAGACGCTTGTCAACCTCCAACAGTGACGAGAATATTCGGTAAGCTTGAGAGATGGTAATGGTGTACTTGCTAGTTATCATCGATGAGGTAGCTCATTCTCTGCACATTAGTCAAGGTTCTGCCTATGACATCAGCCACGATGAGCTCGGCTTCGATAACGTCTGTGCTAAATGCGTGCCAACAGAGCTTGTTGCAGAGCACAAGTGCAAACGTCTTGAAATCTGTCGACGTTTAGTCAATCGCTACAAGGATACGAACAAGCAGAATAGCCACAGAAGATGAAATATGGGTCCATCATTATGAGGCAGAATCCAAGACAATGAGTATGGGGGTGGAAACATCTTGGTTGGCCTGCGATGAAGACATTCAAGACTCAGTCTTCCGCGGGAAATGTGATGCTAAGCCTTCTTTGGGACACAAAAGGAGCTATACTGGAATATTGCCTGAAAAGGGGTGTACGATTAAAAGTGCAAGATACACTGCTTTGCTGGCCAACAAATTGTGTGTATGTATGTATGTATATATTTGTATTATCTGAGTGCACGTATGACGGTTACATTCGTGAGGTGCATAAGTCAGATGGTATGTATTTACTTTATTTTTGTCTACCATCCGTAGATGATCTCTGGGTACATCAATTTTCGTTTACATTCTGCATTTAATAAACATTAACAGTAATTTTCCTCACTCACATTTATCGTCCTTATTAATAACATCCTCAGGAAGCAAGATTAGTAGAATTCTTAGATTGCTGTACAAAATGGCATGTGCAATTTCGTTACGGCCATTTACGTTCTATTTCCAAATCCCTCTATACTCAGCTTTACTGTTTATCCATCCAGGCCCGATAAACTAAAGTACAGGACATAAATAAAATATCTGAAATAGTAAGGCATCTACTTGGAAACATAAACAGAGAAATCTTGGAATTTCTTCTTTCTGGCAAAGGAATGCATGCTGTTGCCCAGTTGGGTTCTCGTGACAACAGACACATGCTAAAAGTCCTCCCTTTCACTAAGACAGTCGTTCTCAACCTGGGGTCTGCAAAGGCAGTATTTGGGGTCCTTGAACTAAGTTCAAAATTTCGTGTATAAACATATATATATACATGCATACTTACATACATACATACATACATACATACATAAATATATATTTATATATATATATATATATATATATATATATATATATATATATATATATATATATATATATATAGACATAGGAGTAAGCTTATTAATAGGGGACAATTGGAGAACTCATTTAGATAAAAGGGTTAGCAACCACTGTTGGAAACCACTGCACTAAGCATTAACCGAGCATTCAATGAATGAATGTGAATGCTTGAGTGTGCCACGCTAGAAATCCTGGTATTTCTGACATTATAAGTTAATGAACTAGCTCATTGACACCCATTGACTTGAACATGGCGTAACATGAAATGATTAACTCCACTGAATTATTTTTAATTGATGCATTGTAAGAGTTGATTAATATTTCTCATCTTATGGATCAAATATTAAATGTTGAATTTAGACATACGATGTGCTATGTAATATGAACAATTTCTGTTGATTATGTTGTATAATTATATTAAGTTTATCGTCATGTATTTCACCGTCTTTAAACATTGCACTAGAAGTATTGCAACTCATTTGTCGAAACTCGTAAGTATCACCCTCCAAAACATTAGACTTCAAATACATTCATACCACGATGAAGACCACGAAGAAAACATGCAGCCTCCCTTGTGGGGACGTGTATAAAAATAAGCTAAATTGTGGTATGTTTGTTGTTAAAGTTAATGCTTAGATCCAACTCAAGTGTTCGAAGCTATTTCGATTGTTTCCTCACTTTCAGCAAAATGTTAAGAACTAGATTACTCAATGAGTATTCAACTGAAGACATATTCAGCTGCGCTTTCTAATAGGTAGGCGCCCAGATATACGGTATATTTGCTTGGTTTTTGTTCTTATCAGTTTATATGATTATTGTGTATGAAAGCTGACGTAGCGAGGGATTATGTGTAGTCATTTATACCGAGGTATAATTAGACAGGGACGTATATGAATATCTAAAACAATCCCAACATCTATAAACCTTTTCTATGATAATGAACGAGCTTCTTGCAATATTAATCTGGAATGCAATAAGGCAATATCAGTAGCATACGTTTAAGAGGTGTTATTGGTGAAACGAATTTGAATACATTTAATGCAATATCACACAATGCAGACACTTAACATTCGATTTATAATGATACAGAAAATTAAGTTTAGAAAATAGTTAACGAAAATTACCCTCAAAATTGTGCAGTGGTCATACTAATTCAATGTGGAAATTACCTGTGAGTCTGTTGAGAGGTTTGTTAAAAAAGGCTGGCTTTTGATAGAATTAATGGATACTTTTTCACATGTTAATCTCTAGTTTTTCTAGTTTAATTTCTGCTTATCCTTATATCTGAAATATATATATATATATATATATATATATCCATATTCTTTTACTCTTTAATTTTTTTTACCTGTTTCAGTTATTTGTCTGCGGCCATGCTTCAGCACCGACTTTTAGTCGAACAAACTGACCCCACGGCTTATTATAAGCCTAGTACTTATTCAGTCGGTGTCTTTAAGCTGAACCGCTAAGTTACGGGGACATAAACACACCCGCATCGGTTGTCAAGTGATGGTAGTGGTACAAACATACATACACACAAATATATATACGACGGGCTTCTTTCAGTTTCCGTCTACCAAATCCACTCACAAACTGACAAGTCCTTGGGCGGGCCGAGGCTATAGCAGAAGATTCCTGTCCAAGTTGCCTTGCAGTGGGACTGAAGCCCTCGATAGAAAAAAAAGAAGGCGTTCCCATCTCACGCTGATAGAAAAGCCTTCTTTCTTCTGTAGGGCTTATAGCCCCGTTATTAGACCATTTTCCTTAGTCATTGCACGAAGATCGTCATAAGCCTTAAGCTTATATAAAAATACCATTATTATTATTTACAGTATTGTAAAATAGGGCGCCGTATAACAAAACCATTCGAACCGAAAATATAGATGTGTGTGTGTGTGTGTGTGTGTGTGTGTGTGTGATGGATTCTGCCGTCGAAGACGATGTATGAGCGTCCAGCTTTTGCCAAACGACCCGCATAGATTATTTGTTTATAGTGACCAATTGTTCGTGCCGCATATTTACTTTCTCTCCTCATTAATTCGACTGTACCTGACCGCAGAGCGGCGGGAGATGAAGTGTCCAGCTCAAGAACAAAACGTATCAGCCGTTCTTAGAATTGAAACCCTGATCTAGCGTGCAACACCCTAACCATATACCCACGAGCCCCATATATATATATATATATATATATATATATATATATATATATATATATATATATATATATATATATATATATATATATATATATATATATATATATATATATATATATGTATATATATATATATATATATATATATATATATATATATATATATATATATATACACTCACTGAGCACAGAGCACATAAAGGATAGAGAGGCTACCGAAGTAGCATAACTCTGCACGCATATATATGAGCGCGTGATTGTTTTAAACCCACAGCGATCTTTACGGAAGTTCAGATATTATATATCCTACCAATTCCTTAGATATTAATACAGATAGCGCGTTAAATTTCGACAATATAGAATAACTTAAACCGTTTTTCTTATGAATGAATCTTACGATTTAACGATGGACTGATGATATTTTATTTGTGGAAATTGATCGACTTTCTAATATTATTGTAAATATGTTCCTTAATTTTATTTTTATGGCTAATCGGATCTTCTTAACGGATTGTCAGTAACTTTCTCCATACCATTATTAAGTGGTTAAATATTAGAGTATCAGAGGCCAACCTAATTGACTTGATAAGTGATTAACTGCTTTGCAGGAATAGCATTCTCAGCAATGGATTTTCCAAATCTCATTTAATATATTTTAAGCCGTCCCTTTTGTTTTATTTTCAAAGCTCATTTCCTTGTAACAGAATGTTTCAGTAATTAATTATAGCTCAGAAATATCAACATCCTCTCTAATTATTTATCCTTAACTCAAAAGAAATGTTTCTTTTTCATTTTAGAATTCCTTTTTCATATCTACCCCTTTTCTCTTCCCATTCGTAAATTTTCTTACATTCGTAAATTTTGAAATAATTTTTTACTGTAAATGTTTATAAAACGATATAAATAATTTCAAATATTTTTAAGTATCAAAAAAAGTAAGAATGAACCAGAACTTAATTAGCTGGTAACGAGGTGGCACAATACAATGTTTATAATACAAAATAGTTTATTGCATCTTCCGCATCAACAGATGTATATCGAATGGAAACTTTCAGCAATAAGCTTATTTATTATCTACTGTTATAAAAGGCACAATGAGCAGATAGTACTTCTGTGGGCCACCACTTATCACATTTCCAAATCCATGACATACGCATATGAATCAAATAGTCTACACCAAAACATATATATCAGGTTGAACTTTATTCCGTAAGAACTCTATAGTATATCTTT